>NC_079442.1:19970503-20243003 GCF_903798145.1 Danio aesculapii | reverse complement strand
GAGAAGTGTGTAAATGTGATGATTTAGAAGCTTTTTTGACATTGAGATGAAATATTCAATTTGACATTGTTGAAAAAGAAATATCAAAAAATATTCTATATTAATTGTGAAATATTTTTATTTGTGTATATATGGTAAGTGAAACATTTTTCAGAATTCACTAAACTCATTTGCTTATTGTCTGTTTTCTTTTAAAGTTTTTCAATTTAATATTAGGCCTTGAAGGGTAAATACTGAATTTAATTCATGGGGCATATAATTTAATCAATATAATTCAATAATTCATACAAAGCATAAAATGTTATACATATTAACATATTAATTAGATAAAACTGACATCTGCACCGGACAAAATATTAAGCACAGCCTTGTATGCTTAATTTAAACAAGAAAAAAAATATTCTTCCTAAAACATGAAATTAATGTTATAGAAAGTAAAGATTTAACTTTCTCAAGCATCAACATACTGTAACAACATCATATTATATATATTTTTTATTGTATTTCTTGAAAAGTAATGCTTCAATGAATGATCTGCCAGATAGAACCTTATAATTCCAAGCAGAAAATTACTTTTCAGAATTAGAAGGTTCTGTCCGCATTTACTGTGGTTTTCTTACTCCAATTTACAAATGTAAGAGAATTTTAATAATTTACATTTAGAGAGTCATTTAGGGTCTCTGTCATGTTAATGTATGAAAGACAACTGTTACACACATTGTTTGCTATATGGAATGCAAAAACTTTGAAGATCAATATCTCAAAATCATGTAGAATGCAAATAGAACCTTATAATTCCAGGGTGACGATATAGATATATATATATATACTGCCTGACAAAAGTCTTGTCATCGATCCCAGTCGTAAAAGCAGTTGTAATCATTTGGAAAAGTGGCAGAAGGTAGATTTTTCGGATGAATCATCTATTGAACTGCATCCCAATCATCACAAATACTGCAGAAGACCTATTGGAACCCACATGGACCCAAAATTCTCACAGAAATCAGTCAAGTTTGGTGAAGAAAATACTATGGTTTGCGATTACATTCAGTATGGGGGCATTGCAAGGGCTTAGTAGAGTGGATGGCAACATTGCCAGCCTGAGGTATCAAGACATTTGTGCTGCCCATTACATTACAAACCACAGAAGAGGGCAAATTCTTCACTTCTCATACTACAACCTCCACATGAAAGTTTTTGAAATCAAAGAAGGTCACGGTGCTCCAGGACTGGCTAGCTCAGTCACCAGACATAAAGATTATTGAGCATGTTTGGGGTAAGATAAAGGAAGAGGAATTGAAGATGAATCCAAAGATATTGATGAACTCTATGAGTCCTGCAAGAACGCATTCTTTGCCATTGCAGATGACTTTATTAATAAGTTATTTGAGTCATTGCAGAGATGTACTGCATGGATGCAGTCCTCTAAGCTCATGGGAGTCATACACAATATTATGGCTTTTTCCACTGCACCATGACTTTATATTCTATACTGTACAATAGTTCTGTTAAGTGACAAGACTTTTGTCTAAGCAAAGTCAGAGCTTTCTGTCCTGATTAAATAATTAAAAACCAAGGCATGATCATATTTTATTTTGATAAAATAAGCATAATCTAGAGGCCTTTGCCTTTCATATAAGCCACTTCTGATACTAAATTATCAACTAGAGTCAAGTTATTATTTCGTGTTCCTAAAATTTGGATAGGCAACAAGACTTTTGTCAGGTAGTGTATAAATGTTATAATATACATGCTGCTTGTCCATGCACTGCTGGCCATGGCTAAATTATTTAAATGCTCATAAAATATTTCACTGGAGAAACAGGTCAGATTTAGGCCAGTCACTCACTACTTTTGACCAGAAAAAAAAAAAGTTAAATAAAAATCAAATGCAGTTTGTTTTTATTTGAATTGTGATCCTCACTATTTTTGTCCCACATAAATCCCGATATATTACTTTAATCGCGTATGCATTTAAAACTCCATGAGGCCAAGCAAACTCTGACTAGCTTGCAGCTTGAAAAGCAACATTTTCAGAGTCATCTCCGTGCAATCCCTGCTAACAAGATGCACACACTGATTAAAAACACATTTTCTGCAGTCATTCTCTGCTGATTCACTTCAAAACAACTCAGTGTGGTTTTAGAAGTAGCTCAAAATCGCACCCTGTCCTGATATAAAACGCTCCGGTCTGAACATTCTCAATGCCAAACACCGCAGACAGAACTGAGTTGATTAGTATCACCAATTAGTAAATTGCAGAGGCTTTTTGGACAGGCACTTTTTCAAACCACCGCTTTTGCTGCTGTAGCAAAACTCAGAGGGCTTGGTTTTGGGAATATGTTGCTTTTGGACTGAAATGAATAGACCCACAAATAATGGTAATGAGTCGGAGGAAGGGAAATGACATTTCATTAGGTCTGCAGCTTTTTGGATTTTAATGTGTGCGCTCAGGGCAAATGGTGAGTTTTAAACTGTTAGTTACCTGCCTGTGTGTTTCTATAAGATCTAAACTTACAGTACAACACTAAGCTAAAGTTGTAAACAAAAGAGTCTGGGTTGAAATAATGGTTCATTCATTAAAGGTTATACTTATAATACGGACTTCCGAAAGCATTTCCGAAAATTGCAGACTTACTAAAATGTTAAGTCCCGCAATGGTGGCCATTAATAATGTTTGTTTATTGTTTTATGATTGGACAGCACATAAACCCACCCCGCACAGTTCTGCTACCGCAGCAGAAAGCGTTTTTTAGAGGAGATGACGGTACAGTCCTATATAACCCAACTCTCCTCAGCAATTTGCTAAATGCTCTTTGCATTGAGCGCCTGTCAAATGTATTGGCAATAAGAATTCTGAACTTGGTCATTTTTATTTAATGCTCCTGCGCAAGATCTGAAATATACAATATGAAATACAATATACCAGTCATTCAAAACCTGACATCATGAGGGTGTAGACAAGATGGATTACTGAGATAATCAAAAGCGAGGAAGAGAAAGATAAAGAACGCTTTGGAAAATTGACTAAAATCACTCAATCAGTTCTGTATTTGAATGTAATCAAAAGCATGTTTTTTTATTTGAAAACCCTAAGCTTTCAAATAAACTTTCAAGAAAGATCCACATTAGCCTCTCCTAATTAATTTAGGAACATTTTGTAACCTTTTTTTGAATCGCTCTGAATTACTGATGACATTCTTCTGAGTCAGTTGTGAAAAAGAAGCCCTCAAATTAAAATCAAACAAAGGTTTAATTTATTTATTTATTTATTTATTTATTTATATTTATTATTTTTATTTATTTATTTATATTTTTTATTGTTTTTATTTATTTATTTACTAACTTAAAAGTTACAAGTTAGTTCTAATAGACATATTTGTGAACAAAATCTAACTCTAAGTTGCATTAATTGTAATTTGAAAAGTAAACGATACATGTAAAACTAAAAAATACATGTGAAAGCCAAGTAAATTGAACATTTTTTTTTTTACTAAACTGGTAATACAGTAAAACATCAATGTAACAGCTTCACACATGCTAAAACAATACAGGATCAAGGGAAGAACCAAATTGAGGATTTAAATATGTTTCTAAAGCTGCGGTCACAGTGCACTTTTGTCCCCATAGACTTCCATTCATATGCACACGATTGCGTCAGACTGGAAACGCAAGCTCGTGCGACATGTTTTGCAGTTCGCTGCGTTGGAAAGTTCAAGCTTGGTGAACTCTGACTCATCACTTGACTGCATGAAACCAATAAGGATCAAAACATGACCTTCCAGGACAGAAATGTAAAATATGGGCCAATCGCTTGCTGTATTAAATGTCTAATTATCTTGTTTAATCCTGCCCCTTTTTGCAGTGTCGTACTACAGAATTTTGCAAGCTAAAACTCTAATGTGACCGCAGCTTAAATAAGAAACCAAACAGCAGACACAGGTGAACATAATCTACCAATGTGTAACCATAGAAACAAACTAGCAACAGGAACTGTTGATTAATAAAAGTAAATACTATAGTGTTTTTGAAACCAATTGAACTCTTTCCCCACCATTTAAAGATATTTGAGCAACTTCCTTACAAAGGAAATGTCACTAAGTGCTCACTACATTGTTACGATTTAGAATACACTCAATGTCCACTTTATTAGGTTCACCTTACTAGTATTGGGTTGGACCCCCTTTTGCCTTCAGAACTGCATTACTTTGTGGCATAGATTCAACAAGTTACTGGAAATATTTCTCAGAGATTTTGGTCCATATTGACATGATAGCATCACGCATCAGGTGTGTTCAGAGATGCTCTTCTGCATACCTCGGTTGTAACAAGTGGTTTTTTGAGTTACTGTTGCCTTTCTATCAACTCAAACCAGTCTGGCCATTCTCCTCTGACCTCTGTCATTTGGCATTTGCACCCAAAACTGCTGCTCACTGGTTATTTTATCTTTCTCAGACCATTTTCTGTAAACCCTAGAGATGGTTGTGCATGAAAATCTCAGTAGATCAGCGGTTTCTGAAATATTCAGCCCACCCGTCTGGCACCAACAACCATGCCGTTTCCAAAGTCACTTAAATCACCTTTCTTCCCCATTCTGATGCTCAGTTTGTACTGCAGCAGATCGTCTTGACTATGTCTACATAACTAAATGCATTGAGTTGGTGCTATGTGATTGGCTGATTAGAAATTTGTTTTAATGAGCAGTTGAAAAAATGTACCTAATAAAGTGGCCGGTGAGTGTAAGACATTAGAGAGCGTTGTTGTACGACATTCTGCAACCATGAAATTTATTTTTTTACAACAATATTTTACTCAATACTTATATTCTGCCTCGATAATTGACACTTCCTAAGATCATAATAAATATATCAAATATATGAAATGACAGACGTTGACTTTGTAAAAAAAATTTACTCAAACTGTTCTTTGGAAAACCAGTCCCATTCAAATAGGGCTAAAGACAGAAACAATAACTTCACTATGCATATTCCAAGGCATTGAACTCCATTGGGTCATTTGTAAAATTGTTTACTTAACCACAAGAAGTCTGTCTCTAAACATTTTTGAGTTCTACATGAAGCTTCTTTTAATAAGCAATGAAGGTAACACCAGCTATAGAGCATCCCGAGTCTACCTCAAACAGCAGCAGGTTGTGTTGTTCACATGTTGATCCAGAGGTTTGTACTAGACTGAGCTTATGCATAATGAATGGCTCAGTTGAATAAGTAAAGAGACTGCAGCCGCAAAAGCTCAAAAGAATGGTGCAGAGCAGACACACAGATGAACAGAGTTTAAATGTCACCCATCAGTCTCAGCTCTCCCACACTTTCATCTCAAATCAAACTAATTAAAATAAAAAAGAAAGCCCTTATCGCACATTTCACCGCCATGCTCCCTTCAAGGTGAGTCATTTGTCAGCTGTTCATTGTTTCGTGAGGTCGAGGTATTTTTAAAATACTACTGGTGTTTGGTTTTGGTGTCTGCGTGTGATTTATGGAAGCTCCAGAAGAAGGAACTATTTTTTCTGTCTCATATAAAACGTGAAAACGGAAGAGGAACGTCTGAAGAAGTACAACATATCACAGCTGAGTCTGCAATGATTTGATCTCTTACAAAAAAAAATGGTGTGGAAAAAGTATGATAACCCAAAGGCACCTAGACAAACGTGTAGGGATGATGGAAGAAGCTTGAAGAAGACTTTCTCCTGTCAGATAAATAAATAAATAAATGAGCCTGGGAAAACTCTTTATAATGAAATTCAACAAATCTGTGGCTGATTTCATCCCTGATCAGGCCCTCCTGCAAGAGGCTGTAATTGGATTGGAGAAGAGGGCCTGAATTCTGATTAATGAGAGGAGTGGAGGTGATGTGGACTCACTGAGGAAACGAAAACTTTACAGAGGGGGAGGTAATGAGGAAGCAGGCCGTCCACATCGACCTTATCTTACGGTGCACTAACACAGCGTTTACCCTGCATGGTTTTCTGAATGTTTAATGAACAAATTAACACCTGGAGGAATATTTAGACTAATAGGTGAATATTACTCGCCTCTGTACTGCCAATAAATACATTTTTCTAGAAACTATATCTTTAAAGTCTGTGTAAAATCTAAATTTACAATGTTTATTTTGCTAGTGCACATTGTACTTTTTTAGGTGAACTATTAATCTGTGCAAATTAATCCACTGACCAATAAAAGTTTGTTTTGGTAATCAAAATCTGGCCATCTGCTTCCTCTTTTGGTCCTTCTCTGTTGATGTCCCCCCACAAAGTGACATAACCTAGCACTAGTGATTCACCAGCCCAATCGAAACATATCTATTTTATGTTTTGTCAGAAAAGTGGCTAATTAATGCAAATTCATACAATTTAATTGGTTTGACTGTGGGGCATGATGGGATATGTAGTTCAGTTTAATGGCGGATGTGTAGTTCGGTTGAACGACAGGAAGTGTTCTCCAGTGAGCTAGATCGCTGATGATCATAAAGCCGCCCTCTAGGAGTGGACTACAGATGCTCCAAATACAATCCAAGAGGAAGGTGGAGCAGAGCTAGAACAGAGGGAGGGATGGAGGGCCAGGTCAATGGAGCGGAGGTGAGCCTGGAGTCTGGAGCTATGAAGGTCCTGAAGCGTGGAGTTGAGTTGCAGACAACCCCAGAAATTTGGTCAGGAGTCTCTGGGTTAGGAGGCACTGGTGGGTCAGAAAACCCCAGTGGGTCAGGATGCTCTGGGTTTAAAGGCACTGGTGGGTCAGACAACCCCAATGGGTCAGGAGGTCCTGGGTTAGGAGGAACTGGTGGGTCAGACAACTCCAGTGGGTCAGGATGCTCTGGGTTAGGAGGCACTGGTGGGTCAGACAACCCCAGTAGGTCAGTAGCATCAACAGCTCTTGCAGCTGTAGGTCTGGTAGCTGCGATGAACACTCTTGAAGCTCAGGCGGCTGTGTTGACGGCTCTTGCATCTGTAATCTCTGGTTGTGGCAGCTGCCATTCTTGTAGCTCTGGTGGTGGCAGTGGCCATTCTTGGAGCTCAAGCAGCACTAAGGTCACATGGCTCTGGCAGTAATGGAAGGTCAAACGGCTATGGTAACCATTCATGGATGCTCAGGTGCCAGCTAGGCTGTGATCTAGGTTGACAAACAGAAGACAGGAGTAAAGATGATGCTAGCATTATTGGAATGTGCAGCAAGCCCCGTCACCAGCGGGTCTTGCTATCTTATATATATATATATATATATATATATATATATATATATATATATATATATATATGTGTGTGTATGTATTTAGGTGCTTCGTCTACCTCATCTACAGTGAGGGGGAGCCAACAGAGAGCAGAGCAAAGTCCATAAACTCCATGAGTGTCCCTCGAGTACCAATACACATGAGTAAGCATTTTAAAGGTTCATTAAGTCCATAAATAGATTCAATGTGGACACAGTCTGGAAGATCAGTGGTGTTGGCAATGTTCAGAAAGTTTGTGGTTCTCGATGTGATTCTCGATGGAATGCTCATTTTATCACAGATGGACTAATCTACTACTGGATCCATTGTGTGGCTGAGTCTTCTGTAATGAGTTGGCTGGTGAAAAGGATTGGATCCAAATTGCGTTCTTTTATTAGAGAATGGCCATGAAGGCAAGGTTCAACACAGGATCAGATGGGATCATGCAGACAATCCAAAAGGGTAAATGGTAACCCAGTGAAGGGTTGAGGAATGAAGCAGAACGAACATAAACAATAAAACAAACAAGGGTCAAGACACGGATATACAATCCAAGAAAGACTTATGTGATGCTCACTACAGGGAAACAAGACTCTTAGGGCCCTTGCAATTCAGAGGGCAAGCAGAGGGGCCCACACAACATAGGTCTGGACACAGGACTGCACAATGTATTGTGTCAGCATCAATAATGCAATGTTTGTGCCCAATAGTTACTGCAATTATGTAATTATGAATCCGAATAACAATTGAGCAGGAGCCACTGCTGAAAACACTTATTTGTGTTTTTGTAGAGTATTAACTATACAGATACTAAAACGTTTATCATCCGAATGTGTTTTTTAGACCTGTGACTGTGTAAATATTTTAGGCAAGTTTAAAGCACAAGGCACAAGAAATTGTATTTTGAAATTTTGAGAAAATGAATTGAGGTCTATGCAGTGTTATTTTACATTTGAACATAACATTTTTCTGTACCTACAGTAAATACTGCTTAGATTCAGTTCTTTATTGTCATTACACATGTACAATACCTGACAAAAATCTTGCCACATGGACCCAAGATTCACATGGAAATCAGTCAAGTTTGGTTAAGGAAAAATCATGGTTTGGGGTTACATTTAGTATGGGGGCGTGTAAGAGCTCAGCAGAGTGGATGACAACATCAACAGCCTACGATATCGACATTTGTGCTGCCCATTACATTACAAACCACAAGGGAGGGCAAATTCTTTAGCAGGATAGCACTCCTACTCATACTTCAGCCTCTACATCAAAGTTTCTTAAAGCAAAGAAGGTCAAGGTGCTCCAGGATTGGCCAGGCCAGTCACCAGAATGAACATTATTGAGCATGTCTGAGATAAGATGGAGGCATTGAAGATGAATCCAACAAATCTTGATGAACTCTGAGAGTCCTGCTAGAACGCTTTCTTTGTCATTCCAGATGACTTTATTAATAAGTTATTTGAGTCATTTCAGTGATGTATGTATGCAGTTGTTTAAACTCGAGGGAGTCATCCACAGTATTAATTCTTTTTCCACTGCACCATGACTTTATATTCTCTACTGTACATTATTTCTGTTTAGTGACAAGATTTTTGTCTAAGCAAAGTCAAACCTTACTGTCCTAAATAATAATTAAAAATCAAGGAATGATCATATTTTATTTTGGTAAAATAATCATAATTTAGAGGCCTTTTTCTTTCATATAAGCCACTTCTAGTATCAAAGAATCAATTAGAAGTCAAGTTATTATGTGTTGTTCAGCTTAGGTCTAACCAGAAGTGCAATAGCAGTTGAAATATAAAAGTACAATTATAAAAAACTATGAGTGATATTTACAGATGGATGTACTTTGAACATAATATACAAGCTGTATTAACTAGAATCAGATATTTACAAATAGATAAACATACTGCACACATTGCTATTAATTATCAGGGATATGCAAATAGAAATGAACATAATATACAGGTTGTTTATTGCTATAAAAAGGAATTAAAAATAGATATGTAAATATGTATATCATACTTTTACAAATAAGACTCAAACAGACTCAAATTGCAAAACTGTATTGCACACATGCTAATGTAATAAATAATTACACAGAGCAATTATAAGTTTAAGCTGTATTATTACGATAAGTATAATACATTATCATGTGCAGAATTATACTGGTATTTTGGAAACAGTAAGATATAGTCCATCCCTACCCACAGTTTCAAAGATCAAGAAAAGAAATAAATAAACATTTGGTCCCCACAAAATAGTATGAGCAAGTTTACATTTTACATTTGAAGCACTTCAAATCTCCACAAAAGCAACAATATATGTAGAAGCAGTGACAACAAACAGATGGAAAAAGAATAAATACGGACTGCCATTGGAAGGTGATATTATCATTGGTGCCATACAAAACATCTACAATATCTACAATGTCCGTTTACATAATTATGCGCTTGCGTCTATTCAACAGATCTGTCTTATCTGTCAGGTCAGTGAAAACGTGCCTTGTCACTGCTAGCATATCTGATAACCGTCTCGTGTCACAGCTGATTAATCCCAGCCTGAGAACTATATCAGTGTCAAGGCCTGTCAGATATTGATCGCAGATTATTGAAGCCCAATAGCCTCCTCGGACTACACCGCAGAGAAATTGGAAGATTAATTTAGTTTTCTTGTCAGTTTGGCAAGAGCAAACATGTTTTATGAAGGCTGACATGTTGCACTACAGAAAACATTTAACTGGTTGACAAAAGCTTACGTCTTGTCAAGAATCCAAGTGCCAAACCCTGCTTTGATTACATTGTGCGACAGCAGAACGGATGAGACAAGAAACCTCACAACAGTATATTTTTAGACAGACTAACCTTACAAAATTCATAAAGTACATCACAGCTGAGCAACCCAATGTGTTTATATTTTTAGTTCAACTTGTAATCAATTTCTTAGTCAACCTTCGAACATGACGTTTGACAAATAGCTCAAACTCACTGGTAATTAAAGCAAAATTCTAAATAGTGTGGACTAAATACAGTGTTGCAGATGAAAATTGTGAATATTAAAAAGTTTTAGTTTAAAATCAACAAGAATAATAATTTTACAAATCAGTTTGGATTCCTTCTGTGCACAAGAAAATGATTTCATGAATTAAGTGGTAGGGATGTCAAGATCCAATCACGTGATTGGTAATCAAGCCCGATCATGCGGTCTCAGACTCTATTGGACGTTACCTCCCGATCAAGACTCAAATATATGTATGTATATTACAGTTGAAGACAGATTTATCAGTCCCCCTGAATTATTACCCCCACCCCCCACCCCAATTATTTTTTCCCAATTTCTGTTTAATGGATAGAATATTTTTTCAACACATTTCTAAACACAATATTTTAATAACTCATTTCTAATAACTGATTTATTTTATCTTTGCCATGATGACAGTGAATAATATTTGACTAGATATTTTTCAAGACACTTCTATACAGCTTAAAGTGACATTTAAAGGCTTAACTATGTTAATAAGGTTAACTAGGCAGAATAGGGTAATTAGGCAAGTTATTGTATAATGATGGTTTGTTCTGTAGACCAGTGTTTCCCAACCCTGTTCTTGAAGGCACACCAACAGTCCACATTTTCAACCTCTCCCTAATCAGACACACCTGAATCATCTCATCATAACATCAGAATAGACTCCATAACCTGAAGTTAATGGGTCAGATAACGGAGACATCCAAAATATGTACTGTTGGTGTGCCTCCAGGAACAGGGTTGGGAAACACTGCTGTAGACTATCGAGAGGAAACAAAAAAAATAATAATAAATAAATAAATAAAAAATAAAAATAAAAATCGCTTAAAGAGGCTAATAATTTTGACTTTAAAATGTTTTTTTGTTTGTTTTTTTTTATTATTATTAAAAGCTGCTTTCATTCTAGCCAAAATAAAAGACTTAATCAGACTTAATAATAAGACTTTCTCCAGAAGAAAAAATATTATCAGACATACTGTGAAAATTTCCTTGCTCGGTTAAACATCATTTGGAAAATATTTGAAACAGAAAAAAAAATCAAAAATCAAAGGGGGGCTAATAATTCTGAAGTCAGAAAAAAACATTTTAAGGTCAAAATTATTAGCCCCTTTGAGCTATATATTTTCCGATAGTCTACAGAACAAACCATTGATATACAATAACTTGCCTTATTACCCTATTCTGCCTAGTTAACCTAATTAACCTAGTGAAGCCTTTAAATGTCACTTTAAGCTGTAAAGAAGTGTCTTGAAAAATATTCAGTAAAATATTATGTACTGTCATCATGGCAAAGATAAAATAAATCAGTTATTAGAAATGAGTTATTAGAGTTATTAAAACTATTATGTTTAGAAATGTGCTTAAAAAAATCTTCTCTCCGTAAAACAGAAATTGGGGAAAAAATAAACAGGGGGGCTAATAATTCTGACTTCAATTGTATATTCTCATTATTTTTAACATATCTACAGTTATGCGGTGGCACAGAGTTAGACCTCTTTCTTGACTTCACACAGAAACAGCAATGCATGCGGCATGACATCATTCTGTTGCAGAGGCGCTATTGGTTAAATGCCTGCAAAGTAGAACACAGAAGAAGCTTGAAGCAGAAAGTGCGAGTATGTCTGCGGTCTAGAAGTATTATAAACTTGATGACGACAAAATTGCCATTGCAAACTGTAAGATATGAAAACTTCAAGTCTAAACTAAGTTGAGGTGCTTTTTGTTTTTATATTTATTGTTGCACTAAAGTCCAAAAGTGAAGAATTGAAGTTATTTATTACTTAATCTTTCAAGCTACCTCACAGAAGTGCTCTGTTTGTTATCAGAGTTGTTGAATGTTAAAATAAGATGAATTTCCGGTTAAAAAATAAGGTGTTTCTTCACTCTTCTTTATTCTTTTTATGTATTTTAGAAGTAACGGATCAGGTTTCAGTAGATACTAAAAATCAAATGACTCGAACTTGGAATCGAGGGCAAAAAAAATCAGATCTGAACATCCCTATTAAGCGGCCTACGTTTTTTTTTTTTTTTAAATCACTCTTGCATTTATCTCCTTTCTTCTCTAATGATGTGTTTAATGGCACATGGGCAGGACAAGCTGTCACTGACATCAGACTGACCAATAGCAGAATCTAACCATCGAAAAAGCCCTGAACAAAATCAATTCCTATTTGTATTTTCCCAATTTATTTTATTTATTTTCCTAATTTCATTCTGAATATCATGGCAGCGCAATATGCAAATTCTATAGGTGCCTAGCAATTTAAAAAACTATATAGATATATATATATATATCGTCAAGCTGGTTTTAGCTGGTCATTTTCCAGCCTGACCAGCTAAGACCAGGCTGGAAAAGGCTGGAAACCAACCTGGAAGTGGACAAAACCCCTCTAAAACCAGGCTGGTCAATCAGCTAAAACCAGCCAACCAGCTGTGGCTGGTTTAAGCTCTTTTTTCAGTAGGGAAGGTTGCTCTTGGCAATCACATTTAGTCCAAATCCATTTAGTGGATCAATTTTGTCCAGCACTGGGAAACACCCATACACACTCATTTGCATACTACGGTCAATTTAGTGTATTCAATTCACCTATAGCACGTCTTTGGACTGTGGGGGAAACCGGAGCATGCGGAGGAAACCCACGCCAAAACAGGGAGAACATGCAAATTCCACACAGGAATGCCAACTGACCCAGCTGGAACTTAAACCAGCAACCGTCTTGCTGTGAGGTGACAGTGCTAACCACTTAGCCACTAAGCTACCGTCTCTTAAATATATCTTAAATATATTTAAATCTTAAATATGTATATTTATTTATTTTTTTTGTTTGTTTATAACTGCACCTTTTCACATAGCTACCCGTTACTGTGATAGGTGCCTGGCATAACAAGCTTAACAAAAAGACTGAAGCACTCTGGATTTATGTAAAGAATGATGTTCATATACATAAACTGAAGTAAAAGCTATTATAAAAGAAATAGCAAACACAACTCACACAATCTCAACTTAACAAAGACAACCTACTCACCAATTTAAGACTTCCTTTCACATGTGTATGTGCAAATATCCTGCTGCAAACATTTATCGGGCAACTTCACTTTTCACTTCTGACTTCAGAGTAATTTTTATTGTTGTTGTTTGATTAACAAAAAAAAAAGAATTGGATGAGAAATAAAGTGTTATTTAATCAACATTTAAACACCAATCCATCACAACACTGCTTTCAGCCCACATCTGAAACCATCAGACTTGAGGTCAACACACACACACACACACGCACACACACACACACACACACACACACACACATACACACACGCAGAGTAATCCCAGGCAGACAGTGTTGAGGAAGGCTTTGATAAAGGTAAACTGGGAGGCAGAGATAAAGGAACAGCAGGAGCTAAAGTCCACAGTAAAGCTTGTTCTAACAAAACACACTAAAACACAAACTTCTATGAGAAGATGAAAAAAATATAGAAGGAAATAAAAAAGCATTCAACCATAAGACAGTGTTACTGTTATCAAAACCTACTTTTTTGATAGATTTACCGTATTTTAGCAAAATATTATTAAATGATAATGTCTGTATTCCTCTGCCACATTTTATTAAAGGTCTCGTGAAGTCTTTTGAAATATGCATTTTTATTCGATGTTTGACGTAATCTCAACCGAAACACGAAGACAGGGTGGGACATAGTGTACCTCCTCTTCTTTTTAAAAAACAGCCAATAGTGTTTTGTTTTATCACCGCTCTGCCAGTGAGAGTGGTTGAGCTCAAGCGAATCAAATCAAAAGCAAATAAGAAGCATCCTGAAGGGGGCGGGGCATGTCAGATACTAGAGAGTTTTTGATTGGTCAAGATTTGATGAGAAACTGAATTAAGCTGCGGTCACACTGCTCTTTTCTCCTCATAGACTTCCATTCATATGCACGAGAAAGCATCAGACCGGATACGTAAGGTCGTGCGTCAACTTTCGCAGCTCGCTGCTTTGGAAAGTTCAAGCTTGGTGAACTCTGACCTGCAAAATTGCATCACGTGACTTCGTGAGACCAACCGAAACATGGACCGACATTAAACATGGACCAATTGCTTGCTTTTTTTATGTCTAATTATCCTGTTTAATCACGCTCCTTTTCGCAGCGCCGTAGGACAGAATTTCGCACGCACAAACTCTAGTGTGACCGGAGCTTTAAGAGGTGGCTGTTGAACTATTTAGGTGAAAGTGATGAACTACAAGCTTTAAATGTTTATTTCAGTTTTGTGTTTTCCACACGCAAATTGGCACCGTTTTGGAGCACACTACCTTATAGACATCTTCAAAACTAACAATACTGATACTAACATACTAAAACACTTTATTTTAATTTCATGGGACCTTTAACGTTGACAATATAAATGCTTAAAGGGGTGGTCCACAGTCTATTTTTAAGTCTTGGCTGTGTTTATAAGATGCAAAACGATGTGTACTCATGCTTCACTTTTAGAAAATCACCTTATTTTTTACAGCTAACATGAAAACGACTGTCATATTTCCTAGTTCCTCTGAAAGGCCCACCCTCAAGAGGCTCTGATTGGTCCTAACATAATATGCTGTGATTCACGGATCAGCTCCACGTCACTCCCCTACAAGCGCACGCTTTTGTGCTGTGTGAACAATCCAGTCAGAGGCTCAGAGCAGATGTTAGCAGTGTTTGCTGCATGAATCAGACAGAAATGAAGAGCACACAGCTCACACCTGCTCTCTAAAATAAAATCTGACAAGTGTCTTTCACATATATTCAAAATAAGCATTTGTAAGTTATATAAAACATTCTCATATCTTTCGCGAATTTGTTATTTGAGATGTAGAACGCACGGAAAGCATCCACATAGAAAGACACGCCTAGAGAGACGGCTGAAGATTGTGGCTGTTTACAGCGATTTGACTGATAAATATGAATTTGTTGCTAAATTGAAAGCGGTGCCAAACAGCATTTTCCATTGTTTACATCCTTGTTTACGTCTTCGCTACAACATACCATTAAAGCTAGAAACTGTGCCTGTAGTTGATCAATTTTAACAAATAAAAATACTTACAGGTTGTGGCTCACAGTCCACAGCTTCATCTGTTGGAGGAGTTTTAACCCAATCCAATTAGCCCAATTAGCCCAATTAGCACTGAACTGCAATTCGCCCAATTAGCACTGAACTGGGAGATTTAGGAAGTTCTCCTTTGTCAAATGCTAGCGCTATATCTTTTTAATATAATTCTCTGGAACATAGTTAAACTGTAAGCACTTCTCTATTTGTGTCGTGTTCTATGGAAGCCCAAATACAGAAACAGAACGAGCTCTGTGGAAATGGGGGCGTTTGGACGGCATTTTAGCTTTCACTGCTTTAACATTACAGCGCCTCTGGTCACAGGGTGTGTGCGCGAGGTGAATGCACGTAACCTGAAGCGTTTGTGATCTCACTAGCCCGGATGTATTTTTTTTTTTTGTAGTCCCCAAATTCATTAGCTGTAGGCTTTACTAAGCTAACTCTGTAAAAGCCAACGTCTCCCTTTGCGTTGAACTTTGAGCGTCTTACATTCAGAGATGTTGTTTATGTTCACACAGCTACATTACACATCACCTAAAGTTTAAAATAAGATATCGTACTGGATCACCCCTTTAAGCAAACCAAACACTAAATTACAATTATACAGCTATACCGAGGCATTGATTTATCATTCCAGAGAAAGTGTACATATAGTGCTTCTTCCAGTCAAACTCACGTCAGATCAATTCCACCATACTAAAGTTTTAAATATAATTTGTTGAACAATATACTTTAATAAACAACATTATGAAGTTGCTAAGCAAATCAGTCAAAAAAGCAAAGGTCACGTTTTGATATACTGAAGGTAGCATTTAATGTATAGATTATAAAAATGTCTGCCTCAGTCAATATATTTGCATTAATACCAGATGACTGAGACCAAATATTGCAATTAGCAAAATAAAATGTATCCAAACGAATAATTTTTTATGTTTAACCACTAAATAGGCATATATCAGATTCCAAAATAAATGTTGTTGGTAAGGTCGCTCTTATAGAAGTTTACAAGTTGATATTCTTTTATCTTGACACAGTGTCTTAAAATCCTGGTGCTCATATGCAAGGTGTGCGAGTGGATAAATGTCACACATGTCCATCATGTGTGTTTACATAGAAAAACAATGGAAATATAAGACCCTGTCCCATTTCATGTACACATAAGCCAGCCTGTGATCCCTTCTCTATATACACACACACACAAGCAGTGATTGAACATGAGTCCACTGCACCTGCTGTTATTATTATTATTAGTAGTAGTAGTATTTATTTCAAAGTTGGTATGATCCAGGATGTTATGGCTTGAGGGCGAGTAATTTATTATTATTTTTTTCCCATCCTATAACGCATTTTACTTTTCGCGCCCTTACAGTTTTGCAGATTTGTCAATCAATCTCCTTCGGGCCATGTCTCCTGTACAATACAGAATGCATTCAGCTTGCCAAATTTACATAAATCTTCAATCGCTCGCAGTGTGACTGAAATGCTGTACTGTATGTGTTTTCTCAATGTCGATAAAACGTTCTGCACCATCAAAGGCACCTGCGGTAGCACCCAATAGGCAGGGGAAGATTCTAACCAACACACAAAAAGTTGGACTTCTGGACTAAAGAAAGGTAAAAGTTACGTGGCTGTGGGTCGCAATTAAGGAATAAATAAATGGAGATCAATTGATTTTGATATTTGGTTTCATTCTATAGGTGAATTACTGGTTTGTAAACATTTAGTGTTGCGCATGCAGCGAGGTTGCTGGAAAAAAACGGGAGCGCAAACATTTACAACGAGGGAATGACATTCAATGCAGTACAGAGTTTGTTGTTGTATTAGAGATAAGTTAAATTGATTACATATCATATATAATATTTACAAAATGCTTTCAGCGTATTATAACAGCTTGTCACCCAGTGATAAGCACAGTTTTTCGGCAAAATTAATGTTAAAGTGTGCGCTGTTCGTCTGACAGGTACATTTGTGATAGCACCCCATCAATGGATATTAGATAAGACAAAATGGCAATGCATCCAGCCTGAAATATACAGCTCATTGAAACTCCAAGTGATTTTACAAGAAGAAGCTAAAGGCCTACAAGTCTTTAGATTCCTACAATTTTGTTCTGTGTGGTCATGTACAAGAAATAATGTTCCATGATTACCAGATTCAAAACTTTGTAGTGCTAAAAACCAAGGTTCTGCCAAGCCAAAGACAAGGAAAGAAGACTGAACGGTACAAGGCCTGGGTAATCATCAACAAGCAAAACAACTGCATTCTGACAGCGGACAGCACCTGTATGGCAGGGTGTGTGAACTTGCATTTACATTTCATACTAAGCATTCAGTGTCAGCAGTTTAATTAACCATATTTAAATGTTTTTGCTGAAATTATTGCTGCAATAAAAAAAAATGATATAAAATGGGAACTGCAGAGTCGAGCATTTTTAATTAGGTCCTCACTCCATTCAGCTCTTCTGATGGCTGTTAGCCAAAGACGTCTGCAGTTGGCATTAAAAGCAGTGTGGTGTACGGTAAAATTTAAGTTTTCTATTTTTGGACTTTTGAATTTTGGCATCCTACCGCACAACACGACATGTTTGCTATTGCAATTGGTATTTTTTTGCAACCGCTATGCATGGTTGAACCCATGTGACGTCATGTGTGATGTAGGTTGAAAATTCCCCTATAATACTGGACTTATTTTTCTATGAAAGTTTGAACATTGAGAGTGTTTAAACGAGAGAAAAGTGTTAAAATGTTAATGCCTTTGTGAGATTTAAAGTGTATAAAGTGTGTAGTGACTAAACTGTAGGGTTTTACAGCCTTTAAACATCTATAATAACTGTAAAAAAATAACTACAACTTCGGGTATTTCGACTATAGCGGGTCATTTTTAGAACGGAACTCCCGCGGATAACGAGGGACCACTGTACATTAATTTTGCTAATTAGTTTAGCTTTTAAAGCAAATATACATGAATATCAAAATGTGTGGACTGGAAAACAAGACAAAATACAAAGTAAGAAAATATAATGTTCTGAATAGCCATGAGAGTTTGGGTGTTTGCTTAGGGTTTGAATACATTTCAATGACCCCACAATGTACATGATAGAATAAATGTCAGCTGAATAAATTGACTTTCCAATTCCTCGTCACGCAAAGCTCGCCAAAATAAGAGCAGGAGCACTCCACAAACAAACTATTGCAAGTCCAGTGATTCATGGAAATACTTTGTTAATCTGTGCGGCTGTGTATTTGTTCCTTAAGGGCGTAGAAAGCATATGGTAATGTTTAGCCAAAGGGAATGACTTTTTCATATAGTGCACATCTACAGAAACTGAAAATAAACGTGCAGAACACAACAAGACCTACTGATTCAAAAGCAGGCCCAATCCTGTAATATGTTAAGGATGAAAATTATTTAAATGCAACAAAGACACGATTAAATTTCACCGGCCATGCGCATCCTTTCATTTCACACCATCCTCTGAGAAAATCATGACATACACTTGAAAAGTAATGGCCACTTTTATCGTAACATCGTCCATGCAGGCTCCGCTGATTCGTAATTTACATCGTTATCATATCAGATGATCTCTTTGGGCGAGTGAAGCGAGACCAAATGTGCCCGATCGCATCCGAAATGTTTAATACAGCTTTGAGCATCGAGTTTGTGACTGAAATTCAACATTAGCCTATGAAAACAACACTTGACCTTTCAGCTTCTTTTTCTTGAGGGTGAGCAATCAATGACAGATTTTCATTTCTGGTTGAACTCTCCCTTTAAATCAGCGCACTATAAGATCATCTCCTGTATTTCTCTTCTCCCCCAGTCTTGTGTATGAGAGTGGGCTGTAAGCAGGCTGTCAGAGAATGATGGGTTGCAGTGGACTGGGTTTGGGGACTGGGATGAACAGGGCTGCAGTGCTGTGGCCAGCAGGAAAGTTCTGCAAAGGTTCATCATCATCAACAGGCTCTGCTCAAGAGCAAAGGATCGATTGTTTCATCTCCTCTGTGTACCGGAGAGATAGATTCATCCTATGCTTTTTCACCTCTCCTCCTCTTCTCTCTCACTCTTTTTTGATCCCATGCTGTGGACGGATTTCTTTCTCAGGCATCTGAGAAGCTGCGCACGCACACACTTTTCTCTCCTTTTCATCACTCACTGAGCCAAAACTCTATAAGCTTTTATTTTTCATTGTCTTCTGGGTAAGCTGTGGGTATGTTCTGGTGTTTGTACAATATTGAAGGCCTCAGCAAGGGTAGATTGAATGTTCACGTATGGACAACTGTGAGCAGAGGATCAGATTCATCCCATTTCTTTTCATCGCTTAAGGAATGTCTAAAATGCTTTGAAAAGACTTTAAAAATGAAGTTTAAAATTTTTTTTTTTTCTTTTGCTTAGAAGAACCATTTATGGTTCCCTAAAGAACCTTACAGTGAACCGTTTCTGCAATAACCATTTATTTTATATTGTGAAGAACATTTTAATTCAATTCAATTATTCATGTTCATTTATATAGCGCTTTTGCAACTGTGTCAGTCCAGTTTTCAGAGTGTAATTTCAGTTTAGTTCAGTTCAGTGTGGTTAACATTTTACTGCTGAAAATCCAAACACTAAAGGGCAAATCCATTGATGCGCAGGCCTCCACAAGTCCCAAACCAAGCAAGCCAGTGGAGAGGAACAAAACTTCACCAATTGACGAAAGTGAAGGGAAAAAAACCTTGAAAAAAACCAGGCTCAGCTGGGCACGACTAGTCAAGGTTTTTTATTTTTTATTTTATTGCTGAGAATCCTTTGTGGAATGAAAAGTTTGCATGATTTTTTTTTTCTGTATGTCAATAAAGAACCCCTTATTTTAAGAGTGAAAATGGTTGTGAAAGAAGGATAGTGGGGTCTAAATGGAAATATGGGATATATAATATAATTTAATCCAGAGAGAAAGCTGAAAGCTTTAAGATACTGAAAATGTTAGTTGCATAATAAATAAGCAATATTTGTGATCATTTTCATCTCTAATTAAATACATTTGAAACAATAACTATGTGACTTCCTGTTCAGGCGAATAGATGTTTTTTTGTTGTTTTTTTTTTTTTCTTTTTCTTCGCTGGGTCATCTAAAATCTGCACCATATGATAATTTTGTGATTCAAGAAAATCCCCCATTAAGAAGCATCCTAAGTGAGAGACTTAACGGGATAATTTACCTACAAATTAAAACTCTGTCATTATTACTCTCCCCAATATCATACCAAATCTGTAAGACCTTTTATTATTATTCTTCAGCACTCAATGTAAGAAACTTTTGGATAAAGTTTTCAATTTTGGATTCAAGAGCTCTCTAGTCCTCCATAGACAGTATAGGCTCTGAAAGGAAGGATATTTAAAGTACTGTTAGGATCGGTTTTAACCACAACAGTTCGAACTGTAGTTTTGCCGAATGACTAAAAAGTTATCAGTATGTTGATAAACTCTACATTCTAGTCAAACCATTCTTTTGCAATCTTATAATGGAAATAAGGTTAGTATTAATAGCTATAAATGTGGGAGAGCGTTGCTATTATGCTGTATTTTATTGCAATATAGAGCAATTAAGTGTTGATGTTAAATCAAAGGTAATTCACAAATACTTGAAAATGAGATGATTTAATGTCAATAATTCTCTATGGTTACAACCGAATTAGTTACAAAAGACTGTATAAAATAATAAAAAATATGATGATAAAAAAATGATAAAAACATATGATAATAACTGTACCCAGCTCAAATGTAAAATAATGTTACCTCAGAGAGAGGGAGAGACCGGGGGAGGGAGAGAGAGATAAAGAGCAGTAAGCAGGCCTCAAAGAAAGCCTGAGAGCAGTAGAGCCAGAGAAGATAGACTCCAGATCAGGAAAGGAGCAGAGCAGGAAATGAGACAGAGCAAAGTTTAACATCTATTTTGTCTCTTTCTTGACCATGTGACCAAAGCCCAAATACTGAGACATTCAAACTGACCAATCAACATATGACCACATCGTAAAACCCTCAAAGTCAACATACCAGGCCCTGATTTAATCTGCCTTTGGAGTCAGTATGATCACTATTCTTTGGTGAAAAAGACATGTTTTGCCATCTAAACAAATGCATATGATAATTTAGCCTCTTACAGTACTAAGAATGGAACCCGGAATATCAAACGTCAAAACAGTAAATGTGTCAAAAGTGGTTTCATAATTTTGTGAAGCTATGAGAAAAAGAGAGAGTTAAACACAAAAGTCAATATTGTAAATTACTGAATTTTCAATATAAGCAAATCAGCATGTTAATCTTGGTTATTATGAATGACTTTAATCATGTATTCGGAAACTTTTCAGACCTTTTATTTCTAAAAAACATGCAAGGTAATACCTTTTAAATGTTTACTGTAGTTTTTGTTTGTTTGTCTTATGATTGTTTCTTCAGTGTTCACTTTATTAAAAAAAAAAAAACATTCATTTATTTAACAAATGTTGACCACCGTGCTGTATACAAGAGACAATGCTTAATAACAGCTAAATCAATTTAAAATTCTATATCATAATTGCACATAAACACAAATAAACCTCAGAATAATAAAAAAAAACAGTTTAAATCAACAAACACCACACTCATATATGCTCGAACACTAAAAGTTATGAATATATGTATTAAATGTTATTTAAACTCTATAGCTATGTCTACATGGCAACAATTTAGCCAAAAAACTGTTTTTCTCTTACATTGTTTAAAAGTTTCTCCTTTACACAACAATGTTTTCACAAAATCAGCTTTTACATATCTGTGAAAATAACCAAAAACACTGTATTACATATGCTCCCTCTTGGTTTTAATGTGAAGTACAGTTGAAGTCAAAATAATTAGATTGATGTTTAACAGGGCAAATAATTTTTCATAGTTTTTTTATAATATTTTTTCTTCTGGAGAAAGATTTTTTGTTTTATTTTTTGTTAATATTTTTTGATAGTCTACAGAACATAACATTGTTATGCAATGACTTGCCTAATAACCCTAACTTGCCTACTTAACCTAATTAATCTAGTTAAGCCTTTAAATTGCACTTTAAGCTGAATACAGCCTAAATAAATTCGTTATTAGAAATGAGTTATTAAAACTATCATGTTTAGAAATGTGTTGAAAAAATCTTCTTTACATTAAACATAAATTAGGGAGGCTAATAATTCAGGGAGATTAATAATTGTAAATCCATAATTTGCTGATGAAGCATCAGCAAACACTAGAGCAGGGGTTTTCAAACTTTTAGGACACACGCCCCCCCAAGTTTGTCCAATTTCACTCGTGCCCCCTTAGGCACCCTTCCCTCGAGCCAAACTTATAATGCATGCGCAAACATCATTCACATATTACTCACTGCGTTTAAAGTGCGTAGATTTAATTACATTGAAACATAAATATATAGCTTACCTGATTCAGTGTGATGGCTGAGCCTGTTTCTGTAAGGACAACATGCTAATCTGTGGTTGGATCCCTGACACGACCGTAAATCATCTTCCAGTGTCAATAAGGATGAGCCATAGCATACTTTCTTTTGATGTACATACATACAGAAAATGCTGCTTCGATAGGCCAAATTCGCAAAGCCCTGACGGTGTGGTTGAGTCGAACATAGAGTATGTTTACATGGGCAACAATACTTTAATACTATTTTAATATTATTAAGACACTACTCTGATTTGATTTGATTACCTTAATCTGACTAAAGTATTAATTGAACTAAACAGAAATAGAAGACGTGGAGCACACATATATTTGTGGCATTATTGAAGTAAACGCCGCGATTAAACTATTACCATCATGTAGGCCTTTTTGTCGCATTTTATGACAGTTCAAAGCAAAAGCTGTCAGTAAAAGACCGCACACACACACACACACACACACACACACACACACACATCTCAAAATGCAGAAGTTTTTTTTTCTTTCCATTTGACATGCGGTATTAATAAAAGACATTCTTCCACCAGTCCTTCATATTCGCATCAAATACCCCAGGGGCATGAATGAAATGTTCTTGAGTGAAAGTTAAAGTCGAGAAATTAAAGATGAAACACCCAAAATTACATGACATGCATGCAGCAAACGTGAATAGCCTGGTGACGCAACATTCAAAAAGCACTTCACGTAATTATATTATTGTCTGATTCAGATTAAGGCAAATAACTGATGTCCATGTAATCGTAGTCAGTCGTCTTCAAAGTAAGTGAAAGATCCAGATGGGCATTCTGCTGATTTGATTCAGAAGGGCACTGTTTTGTCAGACGGCTCACCCGTTTGACTTTCATTCATTCACCATCCAATTTATTTGTATATAATTTACTGGAACGCATTAACTTTACCGGTTCCTGATAGTTAGCTGTGGAGCTAATGTTAATCATAATATTCCCTCTAGTCTAGTGAACGCATAAAAATCGTCATCATAATTTACTCGAGTGCACGTGCCTCAATGTCTCGCGCGCCCCACAGTTGGAAAACCCCTGCACTAGAGCAACAATAACACTACCATGTACTTTAGAATTGTTGTCTATTTGTTCGTATCTGTCTTCTACACCTCCCAAAAGGATGTTCCATTTTGAATGTCATTTTCAGGTTTATGTTTTTTCAATCAGTGTAAACAGCCCCAAAATTATCCAATTTCTTTTCAACATCATCAGAAATTTAGAAATGTATCTCAAATAATAAAAGAAAAACGTTTGATTCATTTATTTGTTTGTCAAATTTCTGAAGGCTATCACACACTAGCCGTACGTTTTTTTTTTACTTGATGTATGCAAAAGGGTGATAGAATACCCCAGTCGATCTTGGTTGTGTCAACAGAATCAGAAGGGTTAAATAAGATCAATTTGTTTTTTGACTCATATAAACAAATCAAATTTGCAGACATCCACAGCATAATATCACCAAAGCATTCCACCAGACAGCAATAGAAGCAGTAGACTTCAAAGGTAGATAAAACTGGGTGTCGTCTGCAAAGCAGTGCAATGCCACACCATATTTGCCCAATATATTTGATCTGATCAAGCAAAAGCATATATAATTATAGAAGTTCTGCTCTTCTAAATTGCATTATGCGGCCTTGATCTCTGCTTTTAATATTGAGAAGTAAAACAAAGTGACTTTAGTTGAAATGTTGAGTTGTTTGAAATTATTTGATGTCTGTGTTGTAAAATATTGTGAAATAAAATCCGGTAATGACCTGTTATTGAATTAACTTATTCATATTTGTTATTTCTTATATTGTTTCAATGCACTAAACATTTCAAGTAAACTTAATTCTCGTATTTACAATACTTGACACAGCCCCCTTAATTAATTAAATATATTGGCTTTATTTTAAAAGCTTATTTCCAATTATTTTTAAAAACATAATCATCAGAAAATTCCTTTTGGAAATCTACAGTTCATGCATTATGAAATTCATGCTAATTTTCTGTCATTTTGTGCAAATTAAATTAAATAAGGTTTAGTAAAATAAGTTTAAGTGGTCAATACTTGGATTCAATAACACACCGAGGATACCTGTAAATGTCCAAATTCAACAAGCACACGGAAAAATATAATTTGGTGTTAGAATAATATCAAAGCTCTATCACATTACTCTTGCATGTCAGGTAAATATGTAGACATTTCTGTCCAAAAGGTATAGGGATTGAAGGGATCTTTGATGTTGCATAGCAGCAAGTAGCCTACAACACCTGCATATCACTTCTCAACAGCCTTCTCCAACTAACACCTCTGAATTTAATCCTTTTTAGCCAAAACTGTTCACTGAAGACAGACATCTAAACACTAAAGGAACAGCCCGGCTGCAGGAGAAAACATCCCGGGGATGCAGGCACATGAGGACACTTCCACAATTTCAAGAACATGTTTTTTTTTCTGAAACAGCTATTTACTCACATGGGGAGTTCATCCAAAAATAAACGTGTTTTAACGCTATTTTAAGGGTCCAAAGTAATGCATTAGTTAAGCATTAATTAATGGTTAATTTGTTCACAATTAAACATTAGTTAAAAAACAAAAGCACTAGTAATTAATGGTTAACTAAACATTTTAAGGGTCCTGAATTATGCTTTAGTTAAGCCCAGTTAGACTTGTAAATCATGATTAACTTATTCACAATTATGCATCAGTTAAGCATGAGCAAACACATAAATCATGATTAACTAACCATAAAGGCATTTAGCCATTATTTATAATTTGATAAGCCATGCATTTTTTATTTGATTCATTGTGTAAGTTAACTGAATAACAAGCTAGTAATGATGTTTAATGTTGCCATTATATATGGCTAAAGTAGTGTAATAAACACAGTTTAAGCTCATGTCCTAAAGTTGAAGCTATGTCTACGTTTATAATGGCACTTGAGTGATATTAAAGTTTATTGACAAGAACTAGCTAGTAGCTAATTAAGGCTAAAATGTCATTAATACTTTACTAATAAAGGCAATTTGACCCCTATTCTAAAGTGAAAGTTATATCCACATTAATTATGGCACTTATTGAGGAACATTTAAGTCTATTGACTAGAACAAGCAAGAATGTATTAATGACACTTTAGCTTTAATTAGCTACTAATTTTTGGACCATATGGGGCATAAGAATAGGACGTGTGTTTGGATAAGTGTGGCTGTTTGACCACACTTCTTTATTATTGATCATTTATTCGTTTTCTGAAAATTAGAACTTAATTTAGAAATAGTTTAAAAGCAAATCTTTGCACTTAAACAAAATTAAATATGTAGGCAAATGGATGTCTTCAGTGGCAACGTTTTCCTTTCTACGAAAGAGAGAAAGAGAAAGTAAAGAGGGCAATTGGAGAAGGCTCATTCTTCATCATCGGGCTGCTGATGGTCTGTTTAACCGTTTTCTCGCTAAGGAAGCGTTCAGTTTTTCCTCTTACAAAGTCCGCCATGTAAATAGTAAATGCACCATGGTGCAACACAACTGACTCTTAAAGGGAATGGGAGATGAGTCTCTGATTGGTTTATTCTCAAAACACACCCATAACTCAGTAAGAGAATAAGCACAACCCTTTTAGGCCATGCACTGCGGCGCAAAGTGTATTTTCCGTCATTAAAATAGCAAAAGTAGATTCGGACATGCTCTTAATGCTTTTGCGCCATACGCTTTAGACTTTGTGCCTAGTTCATTAAACTAGAGCCTTGAGAGTTTTGCATGCTTCTTATGTATCTTACATTTTTACATTTTAATCACATAAGTAATTTTTTCAACTTTTTTCAACAAAACGCAAGCATGTCACAATAAGCGTGTCGTTCCCTTTTTGCACGTTGCCATTTGAAATAACAAACTTGAATGCCCAAAGATGTTATGTAAATGGTCCCTTATTACTTTGAGGCTGGCACCTCACGGGGTGAGAATGTCACATCAATAGCTGTATTGATGTTTGAAAACAGCAGTTGGATCAAGAATAATAAAGAGAGATACAGTTGAAGTCAGAATTATTAGCCCCCCTGAATTATTAGCCCCCCAGTTTATTTTTCCCCAATTTCTGTTTAACAGAGAGAAGATTTTTTGAGCACATTTCGAAACATAATAGTTTTAATAACTCATTTCTAATGACTGATTTATTTTATCTTTGCCATGATGACAGTAAATAATATTTTACTAGATATTTTTCAAGACACTTCTATACAGCTTAAAGGGACATATAAAGGCTTAACTAGGTTAATTAGGTTAACTAGGCAGGTAATTAGGCAAGTTATTGTATAACGATGGTTTGTTCTGTAGACAGTCGGAAAAAAAATTTGCTTAAAGGGGCTAATAATTTTGACCTTAAAATGGTTCATAAAAAATGTAAAACTGCTTTTATTGTAGCCGAAATAAAATAAAGACTTTCTCCAGAAGAAAAAATATTATCAGACATACTGTGAAAACGTCCTTGCTCTGTTAAACATCATTTGGGAAACATTAAAAAAAAAAAAAAAAAAAAAAAAAAAAAAAATCAAAGGGGAGCCAATAATTCTGACTTCAACTGTATATCACTATGCATTTATTTATTCTTAGCAGTAGTTCGATAAATATCTACCAGTTGATTGCGATCGTTTGGTGATCACTGCTTTAAATGTTTGGTCTGTAGGCATGCACATTGCCAACCAAAACAACAAAGGTGGAGTTTTGCTTTCTTCTCAAAGCATTTGTTGTGGCATTCAGGCTAATCATTTTCATATTGGTGTTGTCTGAATGAATTATTTGTGCTTCTAAACATTTACTAATGAATTTATTAAATATCCCAAAATTATTATTTATGATGTAGATTAAAATGCTTCCAGATGTTATTAAACCTTCATGGTTTAATAAGAATAATAACAAGTTATGCACTTTTTTTAACAAATAATTTTAAACAGATGCTGCAGATTACATAAATGGAACATATTTTTTTAGAACTAGTAAAATTTTTGGGGTAAGCAAATAAATAAACTTTCAAAGGGAAAAATGTGTTTATTTGTTTGTTTGTTTGAAAGCATACATTTACCTAATAAATAAAAACATTGTAATAATTTAATAACTAAAACAAAACTTAAATCATGTTTCTTCTCAATTAATTTTCTAATTCCTGTTCTGATTTTTGAACAGGAAAACAAGACAAAACTCTAACAAACAAGTATTTATTATAGCGTTTTCATGTATATGTATAAAAGTCAAACACTACAATAAAAGCCCAGTCTGACTGCCCAGTGATACTTTAAAACTCATATTTAAACCCTGTAAATTATATACAAGAAGCGATCACAAGCAGCACCTGTTTAATTTGTTGGTTCACACACTTAGGATTGGCCATATGCAGCAAATATGAGCTCTTTATACTTCAGAATCGATTGCTTGCACTGGTGTAAAGCCACCTATTGAAAATGAACAGGGACACTGGCTGAAGGCCACTGGAATTCTAATGCATTTCCGAGAAATGTATCATTGAGTGTTGTGTCCTAATTAAAAAGAGCTGCATGAGAGTGGTGAGGAGCTTGGTGGTCCACAAGGACTCAGTTAATCAGAAGTCTCCTTCGGTGTGAATTAACAATAGATTGCATTGAATAAGCACAGCAGGGAAATTGATGGTGCTGAACCAACTACTATAGATTTCAGTTCAGGCTATTGTAAGTGCTCACATTCTCCAAGTATTGTATAACATATAAGTTATGAGCATACGCTAATACTATAGAAAGCATAAAATAACCACCCTCATCACTTAATATAATGGATTTGTGAAATATATATATTTTTCCATGCTGTCACTAGATGAAAACAAACTTATAAATGAGTGAAAGACGAATGCATTCATCATTATTATAATGGAGCTCATTACTCCTCTCTAAGCAGACTCAATTCCTGCAGTGAATTTATAATGAGTGATAATTCACTGGATAAACACAATGACAGACCAGCATTCTTTGAAGATTCTGTGTTTTTCAGAGTTTTCACGCTGTAATGATGGGGGAGAGGGACAGACATCCACATGGAGTAAGCATCTAACCAAGGCAAGAACAGCAGCAGGTGAATGGCAAACACATTCACACGAACATGGGGAGAACATGCAAACTCCACACAGAAACGCAAACTTGTCCAGCCGGGACTCGAACCAGTGACCTTCTTGCTTTAAGGTGATCGTGCTAACCCCTGTGCCACAGTGATGCCCTATATTATATTATATTATATTATATTATATTATATTATATTATATTATATTATATTATATTATATTATATTATATTATATTATGGCAGCACGGTGGTGAAGTGGGTAGCACAATCGCTTAAACAGCAAAAAGATTGCCGGTTCGAGCATTGGCAGGGTCAGTTGGCCAAATGTGTACCTCATATTACCTTAAAGGTACAAAAAGGTACTTTACTAATGTTCACCTTTATGGTACAAAAGTATACTTTTTGAAAAGGTACCACCTCAGTGACAGATTTTGTACCTTTATTTGAGTGTGAATGACACTGGACACCTTCTACAAATTATACTGTATGTGTCTTTACTTGTGGAGAAACTGTTTCTGCTAAACATTGGTTCATCGTAAGGCTGCCCCATCACCAACTGCTTTTGGATGTATTTTTGTCTATGTAACAAAAGTACAACGTGTTGATGTTATAATAAGATAGATGTGATTCTTTGCAAGTAACCACTGTAGCACTTAAAACAATATTTACATTTACATTTAGTCATTTAGTAGATGCTTTTTTCCACAGCGACTTACAACTGGGGAAGCATTCAGTGATTCAACAGGAGAGGCAATACACACAAGAATGCTAATTATTGACCTTAATCTTCAATGCGGAAGTGAGCTCGTTTTTGCGATTGTTTTAGAACTTTCAATTCAGTTGCCTATGGGAGAAAGGAGTAGGAATAATAAACGGCAGGAAATGGTCAAACTACTTGCTCTACAAACACGTGTTTACATGACAATACAGTCAAAGCAGAATAATATAATAAGAAATTATCAGTTGCAACATCAAGCAGCACAATGAGCTGTTTTTAACGTCTAAAATGAATGGAAGTGAATGAAACCGGAAGAGAATTTAGAGCTAGAATAAAGAGGGGGAACATTTCTTTTTTTTTAGAGAGAGAGAGAGAAAGAGAGAGAGTGTGTGTTTCTACAGGTGGTTTGTCAAGCCCACTCACCTGTGTGAAGCTCACTTCATAAATGCATCATTTCCTTCAGCTTAGTCCCTTATTTATCAGGGGTCACCACAGCGGAATGAACCGCCAACTTATCCAGCAAATGTTTTATGCAGCGAATGCCCTTCCAGCCACAACCAACTACTGGGAAACACCCATTCATGCTCGCATTCACATACACACCCATACACTATGGTCAATTTAGTTAATCCAATTTACCTATAGTGCAAGTTTTTGGACTGATGGGGAAACTGGAGCACCTAGAGGAAACCCACACGAACATGGGGAGAAAATACAAACTCCACACAGAAACGCAAACTAGTCCAGCCGGGACTCGAATCAGCAATCTTCTTGCTGTGAGGCGAAAACACTGCACCACTGTGCTACCCCAGAACATAGTGTGTTTTATAGGGCAAATGTAAAAACTGTTTTCTGTTTTTTTTGTGTGTGCGTTCACGTGTGAGTGCGTGTCACTTATCTGCAAGTGTTGTAGTACTATATGTGAACTGTGGCACAGAAAGAAGTGAACAGAACTAAACAGAAAGCAGAAAGTGCTCATTCTAAATCATGCTTGGCCCTGTGACACGGAGCTCCAGAATGGACCCAATTATTTGTTTGTCTACTGACAGAACTTCAACATGAATGATTACCTCTATACAAACTCGGGCTAGTGGCGTTCCATTTGAATGCTAACAACAACAATGCTTGTTAGCAGAGGCTCATTCATTTCCAGCGAATTACACAAGCCCACCGACAATCCAAAAAGTTTGAATATTGTTACATGTCCTTTATCATGTTAAAACAGTGGCGTCAGGTAACAAATTACCTTGGAGGAAAGCATCATTTTGAACTGTGTACGTTCAGGTGTGGAAGAGATTAATGAAAAATTAGCATAGCATTGCCTGTTTCGAGAGGTAATGAAATGCCTGCATATTGTTGTTTTTATTCACATTTGTCAAATAAATTGTGTGAGGATTGTTGCTGAATAATTGGATCTTGTTTGGATGTCGGCTTGTTTGCGAAATGGTAAATAAGGCAAGTACCTGAATAAGATGCTTGAGTGAATCGCATAAATCTTAACAACGATATACTTAATCTGGCTAATTAAATGTAGCACATTTGCAAAACAATTCATAATTAGTTTTGCTGTGTGTAAATTAAATGCAGCATCATAAAGAGCATATTATTCTCTTTCATTCATTTGCGTCAAATTTATTGAAATTGTCTTAATGTCAGATAATTAACTTTGCAACTAAAGTGCCTGTGTAATTGCGTTTATCTCATTTAGTGTAAATGAGAATGTTTTGTGGTATATACGGCAATTTTATGGATAAAGATGATATTACTGACTGCTCTCAACTCTTGACAGCTGTTAAATAGTATTTTCAATTAGTTCCACATATCTGAAATGTTTTCTCTCTCTGTCACTCATCATGTGTTGTAATTATACTGAAGAACCCTCAGAAAACAGGTACCAGAAATGTGGTCGAATAGGATGTTGTTCATTTCATCACTCTGGGAATGTGCCACACATACAGATTCAAGTACATAACTGACAGGGAGATTTTTTTTTACTTGATAATGTTTATACAGTTTGCAGGGCTAAATAAGTGGGAAAACAAGAAACTATAATCTTGTTATATTTATGTTCTTATCTTAGATTTGACTTTTAAATAGACAGACAGACAAAAAAAAGACAAGAACTTGTTTACTTTTAATCTTAGGCAGTTATTTTGAGCCTATTGCTGCACTCCACTTTGCATACTATCCATCCTAAATAGTATTTGAAAATAGAATTAGTATGTCCCATAGTATCTTGAAAAGAGTATGCCAAAGGCTCACAGGTGGTTTAGTATTTCCGGTAAAAATTCAAAGTGTAGAAGCATCCATACTCAAACCTCTAATAAGGCCCACAATGCATTGCATGTTGAATGTGAATTTGATTAGAACTACAAACTCTGGTAAAAAGTGTAAACAAACTACAACCATAGCGGATACGCGAGACCAACTGTCAAGTAGAGAGGCTTCGGTAAAGTTGTTTGAATGACTGTTAATTAATATCTAGCCAACTGGAACATAACTGCATTTTCTGTGTTACATTTCATCTGCAACAACAATGTGAACTTATATCATGATATGTTTTGACAATAACTTCTGAATCCATAGTTACCCAAAGACCTGAGGCAGATTAATGGCAGATTAACCTGCTTCTGCTGCTTCTCCAATAAGGTAGGTAATTCAATATAAAAGAAATGTGGATGATATGTGGATTATTGACAGGTGACTTAACTAAGCAAAATAACGATCGGTTGACGATGAAGCAGTATGTCCCAAGCTTGCAAACTCTTCTGTTACACAGTCAAAAGTATATACTTTTCCTTAAAAAAGTACATACTTTTAGGGTGTAAAATAAGAACGTGAATTGGGACGCAGCATATATGTAAATATTCTGGATATATTTGAAATGCTGTTTTCATTTAAAAAAAACTCTACATCCACATTAATGTTTTCAAAAACGTAAAAAATATCTTATTCTGGGTACGTAAACGGAAATAAATAATCTCCGTGAAACTAGACATAATAAAGCAAGACACAATAATGCTTTTCTTTCCCATTTTGGTAGAAAGTATCTAATAATGTGTATTGCTGGGTGTCAAGGTGGCGCAGTGGGTAGTCGATCGTCTCATTCAAGCCTTGGCTGGGTCAGTTGGCATTTTCATGTGTTTGCATGTTCTCCCAGTGTTGGCGTAGGTTTCATGCGGGTGCTCCGGTTTCCCCCAAAGTCCAAAGACATGGGCTATAGGTGAATTGAATGAACTAAATTGTCCGTAGTGTATGTGTGTGTATAAGAGTGTTTGAATGTTTCCCAGTGATGGGTTGCAGCTGGAAGGGCATCCGCTGCGTAAAACATATGCTGGATAAGATGACGGTTCATTCCTCTGTGGTAAACCCAAATTAACAAAGGGACTAAGCCGAAAAGAAAATTAAGGAATGAATGTGTTCTGCTGATTTCTACTTGCCACTTCACGTTTGGACATCATGGGAGTACATTTTCTGTTAAATACTGGATGGCAGTAATGAAGGAATGAAGAAAGAAAGGAAGGAATTAAATGTAGGAAAAAATAATACATTTAACGAATGAATTACATAATTCATTCATCATAATTAATGATCAAACGAATGAATGGAGGAACAATGAAAAGATGGACTTTATAGAGGTTTTACTTTATATTGCCAAACACAATCTACGCAGCAATTACACTGTTAAAAACAATTTCACAATTCCACACAATTTCTTCATGTTGTCTTAACACAAATCGATTAAGTTGACTAAGTCATTTTACAAATTCAAGTGGATTGAACATAAACCTATAAACTTTTCCTTAAAAAAAACTTCAGAACTGTGTCGTCTCAACTTATTTTAAATAAGTTGTTTAAACAAGCAGTAAAACATTTTTTTTTCAGTGTATTAACTTTTTCATTTAGTAGATAGTTCATGTTTTTCATGATCGAATTTGTACATTTTAGAATGATTCGCACATTCTCAAATGACAATTGGGCTTAGATTTGGGGTTAAGGGGTACATGTTGTTTTAAAAATCATGCGCTTTAATACACGTCATAATACACATAAATTCGAACAAATTGACCATTTTTCTACCAATATGTAAAATATCAACATTTGGTGACATCAGGTTGACATTATAAATCCAAAAAGCTCTTAATTTAATTAAGGGGTCTGTTCTCACCAGCACCAGTTGCAGGTGGTTCAAGAAGTACTGACTACAGAGAGTCGGGACCTCAGTTTAACGTCTAATCTGAAGCATGGTGCTTCTCACAATTTAGTGTCCCCATCAACATACTGGGGCACTAGGACCCATATAGCTGACCTCACTAACACTACTTTCAAGAGCAACCTAGATTTACCAGGTGGTCTCCCATCCAGGTGTTGACCAGGCTCAACATTGCTTAGTTTCAGTGGACAAACACTCTTGGACTCTGTGTGTGAATCTGTGTGTTTGAGTTCTCAGTGCTAAATAAAACCTTCCTACTCTGAAAATAACACTAGAGGCAGCCATTTGAACCATTTTTTAAATGTTGTAATTTAATAACTTTGTTAAAATAACACCTGCACAGATATAATACCCCGACTTTTCCTAAATTTGTTAATATATTTTTTCTAATGTTGTTATTTTATTAAATTGCTACCTAGTATTACCACAGCTCTTATTTTAACATTCCAGCATCCTCTACATACTCTACTTTCTCACATCTCAAATGAAGCTTTGAATGTAAACATGCCATCTTATGTGAAAACAGTCAGAATGACTACTGTGGCCATTCTAGTAGTTATATAATTCTGGTAACTCAAACAATAAACTGGAAACGTAAACTGTAAAACAAGAAAGTAAACTACTGCAGCAAATCAACAAAATCACAGCCAATCATAAAACATCTGCAATTCAATATGTAAATAAACAATATTTAATTGTGTGCAAATGAGAGGGTAATATAAACATAAAAATGAATAGGCCTATTAAATACAAAGCAATGAGCACACATTTTAGGAGTTTAAACATCACTCTTTAGTACTCTTAACTAATTCTTGTTTGAACATGCTAAAAAGGGGTTTGCATTTATTTACAATTATAGTTTTAAAACTTACCAATATACATTAATGTAAAACCAAAACCAAAATGTTTTGATTAAGTCTTAAACGATGATTAATAAATGTCACTTAAAACGTGTGCATAAACAGCTGGACAGGAAAAGTATTTTAGAATCATATCAATCATTTTAGAATTATTTAATAAAATAGTTATTTAACTTAATTTATTAGGAAACCTTTACGTGGCAGGATCCAGGATTTAGGTTGTTCACTAAAATATATCACTTAAATCGATTATGTATCTGAATACAGTAGTCTGTATAAAGAAGGTCGAAAAAAAAACCTTTGTAAACAATTTAGACTTTATAAACAAATTATTTAATAAAAAATAATTACTGTTGTAAAATATTTGTAGTCTTTCAATAAGCATGATGTGTACAAGATAGAAATGGCATAAAACGTTAAATTGTTTGTTTTGAAACATATTGTGAGATATAATTTGTCCAATAATAAAATCCAAAACACACGTGATTCTTGTCATCCGGTGATCTCGGCCAATCGTGTAATATCTGTGTCGTCATTGCACTGGCAGTTGCTCTTCAGATGCCGCACTGGCTGAATCAGTCATCTGATCCCGGAGTGCTGTCGCAGCAATTTGATACTACATGTGACAGTCACGAGGTGTTTGCGCAGCATCAATCCAGACAAAATTTCTAACCAGCATGCACCGCTTTAAGACAGATTGATCGATCGATCTGCGCAGCGCTGCGTGAAGTCGAATGTACCTACGAATCACGAGTCACGTAACCTATAAGCTTCTTATATGGAATATACACATTTGAGTAAACTAATTACCTCAGACAAACACAGAACACCCAAACACTGCAGTGCTTTGTTATTTTCTCCTAAATAAAACTTGTATCAGAGTGACAGCAATGTTTTGTCAGCTTGCCATCCTCTGAGGAAATGGTTGATGGTCAACCTTCAAACCTCCACCCTCACCAAAACTGTCAATTGTTGACCAGTCTGCGGTGACAAAAAGGTTGGAAAATCACTGCCATATATCATTGTTTAGAAAAGACAGATGTCACAACGGGTCTGTTGAAATCGTTTTATGACAAAGAAGGTATGACAAACAAGTAAAAAATAAAAAATGAACAATCAAATTTTAGGCTTTGGGATTTGATGCACAGGGTCATCGGTGAACGGTGCATTGGATAGAACAGTTGCTTTTCTTTGTCGGTCAGTTTTGAGAAGACAGCACAAGTAAATCACACAGCAGGTTATGCTAATGGTGTAAATTGTTGTGAATCTGCATGGCATTTCATGTACTACCTACACCATCTATCCTTTGTTGTTATTGCAAAATGGGTCACTATAGCTACCTGAGGTATATAATAGTATAAAGTATATTTAACTAAATATTGGATTACTGAAGTACAATTAAGTGCAATTTTTCAAAAATCATATACCCAATCTGAACTCTTCTCAGTTTCAACAGTAGTTAGATACAGTATGTAATGCATGTATGCAATGAGGGGTGAATTTATACTCTGAACATCTTCGAAATCCTTAGTTTAATCTGTTTATGGTTACCTAACAGATTGGGTTTAATGTTGATTTAACCCTTCAAATCCCTTTAACCTAATGTAATTAGATTGATAAAGAAAGCGGTGTAAAACGATGTCAAATATGACGATCGATGGGCCTATTTTCAATCCAGAGCACTGAAGTGCAGAAACCTCCAGTGGTGCAATAAGACATGTGACTTTCTGACATGCACTTTTATGCTGTAACAGCACAGAAGTCTTGCTAACTCAAACTTTATGCCTTCCTTGTCATTTCAGGCTTCCATTTTTTCCCTCAGTCAGCCATTTCAAACAGACTCATTAATGTAATGGAGTCATACATTTCTAAAATATTTGAAAGATATATGTTTTGATCTTTTTAGCAATAACTCAACATTGCCTACAATCGATTAATTAATATACTTACAGAGCCAAAGGTTGAATCACCGATACTATGAATTGTTTCACATCATGTGGACCCTTGCAAATCATGCAAATTTCAATAGGCTTCATAAATCTGTTGGTAGAGGTTTCCCATCAGTATAAATGCAGAGTATTCATTAGATGATTTTATTTTCCTGCAAAACTCAATGTAGGAACAAATCAAAGACCTGTTTCTCAATAAGCATAGCCTGCATAAACAGGAGAAAAACAACCTGACAAAAAGAAATTTAGAGAGTTTAATGCTTTTAAAGTAAGTAGTTTACATTCTGCACTAGTAACAAAAGTATCCAGAGTAGCAGAAGTGCTGATTAAAAACACAGAGGTAGATGAAGAACACAAATCAAGGACTTGACAATGTATATTTGAAATATTTCTTCAGTAAATAAGAATTAAAGACTTCTTTTTTTAATTTTGCTTAGGGAAAAGTACAAATATATGCAGGATGATGTGAATACCACAACACCACCCTGATAAAAAATATCTTTACACACAAACACAAGTGAAGTACAACAGCTAAATACATATTATTATTGTACAATACGCTTTATAATACATTTTCAGACTTTATTGTTTTTATTTATCTATTTTATTATTATTATTATTATTATTATTATTATTATTATTATTATTATTATTATTAATTATGCAAACTATTTTGAAGAATGTTGGAAATAGGTAGTCATTACCCCTTTCATACTTTTCTGAAAAATTAACAGTAATTTTCCGGAAAGAGATCATGTGTGAACAGACCATTTTTGAAAATAGCAGTATTTGTTTTGCCAGCCTTCCTGAAAGAGTATTTGTAACATTACAAATCATTTCCCAAGATGCTGCTCTGCCTTCAGACGGTAGTGCCATTTTTTTTTTTTTTCCTATGGTTAAATATGTTGGTTTGTCTCTGGGACAAAAGCAGCTGCGTGAAAACTATAGATTTATATTAAAGTGAAATCATCAAAAAGAAACAACCCCCTTCACTTTTACAAATACAAGCGCAGCTGTTAAAAGGTCATTTCTGGTTAATGATATCAGATTTTACCAGTTTTTTTTTAAATCGATGTGTGAACTGTCCTTTCCGGAAAAATTCCGGAACATCCATGCCTGTGTGAACAGTGCATTTTTGAATAACAATTATAGTTTCAATAATAATTCTGTATATTTACCAGTAATACTGTGTAATAGAGGCTATCATCTTCAACTGTAATTTTTGTTTCCTACTAAAATAAGACTTTTGTACTAAAATATATAAGAACGTAATAAAGGTTTGGAACTACTTGTGGGTTGACGGGTTAACTATCCATTTAACTACCTTACTAAATATTGATTAGCAGCAAATTAGGAATTCATTGAGGCAAATGTCATAGCCTATGGATTGTTAAAATAAAGTGTGATTTAATTATTCATTCATTTTATATTATTTTGTACAGACCACGAGATTTATATAATAGTCCCAGTTAGAATTTATAGAATAAATGTCAATTTTTTGCTTAATTTTTTTTATTTGCTTGTTTATTTTACAAGGACAATATACTTGACATTGTTATACAAAGATAACAAATGTTGCGTACATTGGGGATATATAGCATAAAGCTAATTTGCAGCCCTCGTCCCTGGTTAGGCTTTACATTAAAAAAATAAAACAAAATCAATAATAAAACACAATACAGCAAACATGTACAATATATACAGAGCCACAAACATAAAATGCAAGTTAATCTGCATAAAGAGAAATGTAAACGGGACCAACATGAAAGAATTATACTTGATGCTCACATTTCTTTAAAGATTTCAACCATTCTTTCAGCTTTGCAGAAAAAACTGGGAGTTCTGATTGTATTTAGCTGTTACTCACATAATCAAAAGCTTTAAGCATTCACTAATTCTCAAGCCAGGCACTTTTCAAGAAACTTTTCAAGCGGAATGTTTATTTAAGAGAAAGGAGTATTATAGTACAGTATGTGTGAAAACCCTTCACATTATAGAATGGATGCTGTATAAATACAGTTATGCTGATGGACATACAAGGCCACATTCACCCCAAAACATGCATAGTGTCAGAGCAGTTCTCTGGTAAGCTGTCTAGCAGGGTGCCGGTGATGAACTGCCTGGATTTGAGAACATACTCCTGACTGCCTGAGGCACAGTATTGCATCAGAATTTCAGCCAAGGATATGTACACAGTACACACACACATACAGAGATATACGCACAAACACATTGAGAGCGCTCCCTAAAAAGCTGCAGTCTACCTGTGCTTTGCATTCGTAGTGCGGGATGTGGAAAGGGCAGCGGCAGGCACATAAATCATCAGCTCAATAAACCGCCAGTACTGTCTCGTGGAACCAGTCATTTTTCTGCATCGCACCAACACAAACATTAACACACATATATACATACAGAGTCAGCTGGGTCGAGGGGAACATTGAGGTTTTGCATCAGATATATTCACGCATGGAGATGTCTCAGATTGATCTCGTATGCAGCGGTTGATCTGAATGGTGATTGTTGATGAGTGTGTGTGTGTGTGTGCGCGTGTGTGTGTGTGTTTTGGCTGTATAAAGTTGATGTACTCTATTTATTTATGTATTTTATTGTTTAGTTTTATAGAAATAAAGCTACATATAAGAATTAAATTTTTTAAAATGTGTCTGGTAGACAGTTGGAATATACTGTACAATACAAAGAGCTCATGAGTTTCAAAAAGGAAATTTCTAGTTTGATACGAGTTGACATTGTATTATACAGTCTATACTGCAAATATTTTACTAAAATACATTTTTAAATCTTTTATATACATTTTCAGTTAATATCTTCAATTGGCAATTAATTTTGTTATATTCAAGATTTATAGAAATCATTATTGCAATATGCATAAGAATGCACTATAAGATCAGTTAAGTTCCTGGTTAGTTAGGTTTCTTAAATAAATAATGCCATTTACAGTATTAATGTCACATCCCTGCTCGTTCCTGCTGCTCCAATCCCCACTCTCCCTCACCATCTCATTCCTGCAGCTCCAATCACCACTCTCCCTCATCAGCCACCTCTCACCACACCCGTGCACCTGAATACTAATTACATACACCTGCACCATCAATCACCGTTCACTATATAAACTCACCTATTCCACTCACTCATTAACTGGAATTGAAGTCTGATGGTTAACCTCACCTTCCCCCCCTCCCGCCTTCTTCCGTGGATGTCTCTCTTCACATATGGATGCCTTTTCAGTGAATAAGGGAAGTGACTATATATCCTGGTGGTTGATGGAAGACGTATTGTTTACCTTGTGAACTGCTTCACAAGCAGTATACCACTCACCTGCTTCTCCCTCTGAATTGTCCACATTGTTTTGAATAAACTGCCTAAATAGATAACGATCCGGTTAACCAACCACGGCTATGGAAACTAGTGCTGTACTAACTGGAAGCTCTCCGGACCCATTGGCTGGAATGGTACATTCCATCAGCAAATGCTACCTCCCGCTCCCATGAGCACCACTACAACCCCGGTGGTCATCCCGAGCATGCCCCTCGCTCACCCCATGAGCTACTCAAATGATCCCTGCAATTGTTTTTCTCCTACAATGTTCTCTCTATATTTAGGCTAACGGCAACCAGTTCCCCAATGAGATTTCCAAAGTTGCTTTCATAATCTCCCTTCTTACAGGACAAGCTGAATTCACTTTGGAATGCCAGCATGTATCCCTCACTCCCCTTTCTGTGCATGACAAACTGATTAATGAAACAAGGTAATTCTACCATTCATGTATTCACTTTGAAATTCCGAGCACTTGCCGCTAGCAGCAGTTGGAATCAGGTGGCCCTCCTCGCAGCCTACCGAAAAGGTTTAAAGCCCCAGATCCGCAAATGGTTGGTAATATACGATGACAACGCCAACCTAGAAACCTTTGAAAAGAAAACCATCAGTGTGTCACAGTACTTCTCTGCATGTCCCTCCTCTTCGTCTGTTTACTTCATTTCACCCACCAGAGCTCCACCATAGGACATAGAAGAGCCAATGATAACGGATGCTTACCGCCTAGAATGTGCCGAACAGTTACGATGGATTCGCAATCGACTTCGCTTCTACTGTGGAGAATTCATCTTAGCCTGCCTAGTCCACCCGCCTCGCCTGTTGGTGAGTAAAATTACCCTTACTCTCTCAGTATCTCACATTCCACATATACAAGCTTAATTAATTGTGAATTCTTGTATCATCCCCATACATGTCCTGGTGGATTCTGGAGCGACCGTTTTCAGCAAGGAACGACCCACACAGTTACCACCACATCGGTCCTGGGACTGTAGCATTCACCTGCTGCCAGGCGCCAAACTCCATCATGGAAGGATTTATCCTCTCTCCGGTCCTGAGCACAAGGCGATGGAAGAGTACTTCGTTGAGGCTCTCCATCAAGGGTTCATCAGGCCATCTACCTCTCCAGCCGTGTCTAGCTTCTTTGTCTCCAAAAAGGATAGAGGACTAAGGCTGTGTATTGATTACAGAGTACTGAATGCTGCAACTGTCATATTCGCTTATCACTTACCTCAAGTCCCAGCCACTCTAGAAGAGCACCATGAGGCCCGCATATTTAGCAAACTTGACCTTTTGAAGCGCGTATAATCTCATCCGTATCCAGGAAGGGGACGAGTGGAAAATGGCTTTAAATAACTTCGTCCGGCCACTAGGAGTACCAGGTGATGCCCTATGGCCTAGCTAACGGTCCCTCCATCTTCCAAAGTTTTATGAATGAAATCTTCAGAGACTTTCTCCATCGTTCTGCCATAGTTTACATAGACGACATCTTAATCTACTCCCATAATTTAGCAGAACGCCAATCTCATGTCAAGAAGGTCCTCCAGTGTCTCCAAGAGAATAATCTCTTTTTGAAAGCCTAAAAATATGAATTCCACCAATCCTCATTCTCCTTCCTCCGATACATGATCACCGCTGAGGGGGTCAGCATGGAGAGAGGTAAGGTGGACACCATCTCCCAGTGGGAAGAACCCAAAACCCTGAAGGAGCTACAGAGGTTTCTGGGATTCGGCAACTTTTACACACGGTTCATAAACTAGAGCATTCTCTCAGCTCCATTAATCTCTCTCCTCAAAGGTGGACGGTGTTCGCTCATCTGGATGCATGCCAAGCCTTTAAACAATTAAAAGTCATGTTTACTACTGCCTCTGTCCTCCGACATCTGGATCCTACGCTACCTTTCATAGTTGAGGTCGACACGAATGATGCAAGAGTTGGCACTATACATTCCCAGTGGTTTGGTGAACCACGAACCCTCCATCCGTGTGTGTACTATTCACGGAAGTGAACACCTGCAGAGCGCAAGTAAGGCAAGGGAGGCCGTTAGCTTTTAGCGAATTTTTTTTTTTTTTTTTTTGAATGGCGTCACTGGCTTGAAGGAGCACAATTTCCCTTTACGGTTATAACCTAACACAAAAACCTTCAGGATCTCCACGACACCAAACACCTGAATGCTCGCCTAGCTCGCTGGTCCTTGTTCTTAGCCCAATTCGACTTTAACATCACCTATTAACCTAGTCATAACAACATTAAGGCCGATGCCCTCCCCTGGATGTATTCACCAGAGCCTACTACAGACACTCCCGAACCAGTACTACCCTTGTGTGACAGTGACAACTAAATTGTACTAAATTGAATTAAATAACATGTAAATCTCAACAAATATTTGTCTAAGTTGACTCATTTTTAAGACAGCAGGTGAACCTTTGTTTCTAATTTTACCTTTTTGAAGTATTTTACAGTTAAGAGATTAGTGGTCATGTAGATGTGCAGAGGTTGTCCTGGACAGCCAATGTAATATACAGTAGTTGAAATGTTTTTCAAAATTGTCCTATAAGAAAAAAATGAGTGTTGTGCAATAGTTTCAGGACCACTTTGATGAAAGGTGATGATCCACTTCAAATGTTGAATACTGCAGATGTGATCCACACATCTAAAAGATAATCTAGTGTTTGTTGGAAATATCGAAATGTCAAAAAACTAAAATGATGAATAAATAAATAAATGAAAAAAAAAATTATTCTGCACCCTCAGGGTGGATCATTTCAATGTCTGACAACATTTCTAAAATCAATTTCTTTGTATGCAACTTTGCTTAGTGGGAAAGACTCCATTCGGAGATTTTACATATGCTCGATTCTTAATTTGTATATGGATTTTTAATACTATATTGGATGATCAAAAACATTCACTGATGCTCAAACCAAGGAGTGTAAACTTTTTAATAGGATGATTGATGGCAATTGTTAATTAGTTTTATGATAAAGTTTCTTATTTAGCTTCTACTTGAGAAGCTACAGAAAACATTTACAATTTTAATAGGTAACATCATTTACAATCAACATGTGCCTTAAAAAACATATTAAAGCATGTTTATCTTTCACTCAAAAAATGAATTTTTGCTGCTTGTTCAAACTACCCATTTAAAATGAGTTAAAACACCACAATTCTTAAAGATTTTTGGCACAACTTAACTGTTTTATGTTCTATCCACATCAATTGTAAAAAAAATTATAATAATAAAATAAAAAAATAAAATAAAAATTTCACAATCAATTTGTGTTTTTTTGGGACAACATGAAGGAATCGTTTAGTGTTTTTACAGTATTGGGTACATTAACCCTTTAGGAATGCATGTTGCACCTCAAATCACTTACTTATACAATCGCCTGAAAATACTTTATGTATTCATTTTGTTTGTTATGTTGTAAATCATGTTAGAGGTACTTTCAAACAGAAATACCTGTAAGGGCTCAAAAGTAGACAGCAATCGTTCAATTCCATTGGCTATTTTAATGATTTTTTTTTATAAATGATTACTTTCAGCAAACCAGCAATGTAAATAGGTGAAAAAAGTAACACAGACCATATATCAGTGACATTTAATGTAGATCAGACAATAGATTCAGCCAATTCTAGTGATAACTGGAATTACTTTATTATTTGAACATGATTTGATGCTTTACAGAGTTTGCATATGTTATGTACATATCAGCAAACCGTTTTCCACTATGACATAAAGGTTAATAAGAGATAATGCGTGCACGTAAGTGGTTTTATTCTAGATCATTTGCTGGGGAACCTCGCTTTCTCTGAGGTTAAAACATTAGTCCCAGGCATTTATTTTAACTGAAGTCCAATTAATAGGAGGTAATCAAGCGTTTAATTAAAAACCCAATTTTGCGCCACCTTGAATCATCTAGTGGTTGTGTTTTTTTCCCCACCTCATTTTGACGGAGCATGGCAATGAGTAGGTTTCTGTCCTTTCACATAAATTATTCATTCTGACTGTCTCCAGAAAGGCCTGGAGTTAAATTTGGCTTGATCTGTAGGTAATTTGTTCCACTAGCAAAAACCCACTTCTGCCTTAATCTCTCCAAAACAACACAAAATATGTTTGCTTTCTCTGTTAAATGATATTCATACTTCATTAGTATGATAATACCTTCTAATTGTAAATCAAACACTGTAAATTGGGAGATTTAGAAGTGTGGGTATCAAATTTGCAGCAAAACTGGGCACATTACCTGACTGGAGTCATCTATTATACTATAGCATATATTTAAATTGTTTGCACAGATCCTATAGAGAATGTGCCTGCTATGATATTTTTGAAAAATGGTATTGTATTGCTACTTGTGTTTTTGCAACAATCTGAAAGTAAAATAGTGTGTCACTAAATAGCATGTTTAGTTTTATGAGAAACAGACAGACATTTATCTGTATCTGTAGTACAGACTGAGCAGTTTACTCGTAATTATCATCAAAGATCTGTGCTGGATTGTCCCGAAATGGAAAGTTTATTTCAGGAAATCAGTGGAATTTTGATACATTGCTTGCGATACTTCACACATTTACGTACGTAAACAGATCCTGAACAAAAATGGCGGTCGTGTTGACGTGTCAAAGCAACGGACCGAAAGCGAACCATGCTTTCTATTGTATTGTCTATGAGCAGTATGTCAAATGTATGTGTGCACATACACACCAAACAGCAGCAGAACAGAGGTGCACCACATTTTGTCTTTATTTTATGCTCTGTGTTTGTCATAAGGTTATCTGTAGCTCTAATGATGGCATTCTGTATTTAGCTTTTCTGTCAAAACATCCCTCAAAGTGCTTTCTCGGATGCGAAAAGCATTTAAATAAAAAAACCTGGTTCAAATTTTTTATGATGACCGAAAGTTTCGAAGACAGTCTGTCAATAAGAGTAACACAACATGAGGTCAAATTATTTTGCAACATGCAAAAATTACAGATGAAAATTTCGGATTCAGTTTGCAATAACCTTCAAAGTTAATGAGACAATAAAGGGATTAAGTGTTGATTGAGCACTGATTATGAACATATGCTGTTAATAAGCAGAAACACAGAAGAGAAACCCAAAACTACAACAGACTTCAGTCATAACCTAGATCAGGGGTTCTCAACCTTTTTTACTGCAGGGCCCACTTCTTTCTCCGATCAATTTTTGAAGCCCCACCTGTCTGACATTTTTTCTAAAATGTATGCATGTATGAAATGCTCATTTAAACCTTTATTTATTAACAAATATTACATAAATTTATTATATTACACTATTATATTATATTATATTGTCACACAATGAGGACAAGGAAGGTTATCTCTTTTCATCAATTTATTCAAACACACAGTGGATTAAACAACAGGAGAATCAGGTAAGTGATAGTCTTTGCAGATGAGCAGATGGAATGTTGTTCAGAATGTAAACAAGGATCTTCATTCAAGCAGAGAGCAAAGTCACTTACCTTAATAATAACTTCTGCATCCACAGGTTAAGGAGAAACGCCCTTAGAAGAAACATTCATTGGAGAGGGAAAACATCCACGGAAGAAGGCGAGCAGGGGAGAAGGAGAGGTGACAGGAACAGTGAACAGCTCCGCCAAAGTGCGTCTGAAGTTCATATGCAAGTTTATTTTACATTCTATGGCAGAAACACCATGCATTGAGCCTTGCTAAATACTTGCTGCATACTTTTGTAATGAGGCAGCATACACATTTAATCTGCTAAATTAGTGTTTAATGGATGTTACAGATAAGTCTATTTTGAACCAATTCTCCACTTCAAACTATTGTCATTTGACAAGGCATCTACTCAGTTTGCTTAAACATTATTTGACAGATTAAGTATAATTACCGTACACGTATGCATTTCAGAGTACATCATGTTGTTATTATAACTCCAGGTATATTAAGAGCAGTTGGAAAGGTGATTATGGATGACCCAATATTCCATTTATCCAGGGTTTAGGATGACCCAGAGTTAACAAAAATAAATCATCACCAGAAGAGAAAAAATAATAACTTCTGAGAAAATCTACTCTCTCTAATAGAATGTGTTTGAGGAAATTGCCAGAGGGTTAAAATTTCAAGAATCAAATCTTCAGGTGAATAGTCAGAATTGAAGAGGTAGAAGTGAGCTGATTGCATGAAAACACCTTCACCTTGAACCCTCGAGATAGTTTCATGCCTTACCTAAAGCCGAGAAGCTTTGTTGATGATAGATACAACATTGTTAGTTTGAGTGAGGTATGAGTGCTAACAACAGCACATGACGAGTGAAGGAATACATACTAATGCATTCCCTTTGCACTTAACCTGTATGTAACAGAGCAAATGGAGCACTATAGTTAATGGAATGTTCCATAAATAGTACCAAAAAGTGTCCGGGGAGACCTCTATATGACAGAATTTTAAGATAAAACAAAACAAGCAATTAAAAAGTCTATGCTCATTTTGGAGGCATTAAAATTCAAACAGATTTTTTGTTTTTCAAACGTTAAATAATGATTTTGTGAAATGCGTGATGCCATTTGGAAATGTATTAGGTGTTCAGCCTAGATCAGCGGTTTTCAATTATGGATCTTCCAACCACCATATCTGCATACTTTTCATGCTTCCCTTGTTTAACCTGAACTAGACCTATAAAAGAGAGCTCCATGAAGGAAGTGTGTTCTGACTGACATGTTTCCTGCATAATGCACTGCTCTCCACCCCCTGGCCTCCCTGCACATGAGAAATCAGCAAAATTTTTACTTCTTTATTTTAATTTGACTTCAATTAAGTATAAAGAATTGCCCTACACAGTTTGAAGTGTCTTCAGATGACACTTATCCACTTGTTAAGTGTGACGTCACACGAAGCGACGTCTGGGTCCAAACGCTCTATCAAACTGTATGGGGAGACTCAACAACTGGTAATAATAAATGTTTACAAAGTGATGTAATACTTTTGAAAATCAAAAAAAAATAATAATAAAATATAAATATATATATATATATATATATATATATATATATATATATATATATATATATATATATATATATATATATATATATATATATATAAAGGGCAACGCAGTGGCACAGTAGGTAGTGCTGTCACCTTACAGCAAGAAGGGCGCTGGTTCAATCCTCGGCTGGGTCAGTTGTCGTTTCTGTGTGGAGTTTGCATGTTCTCCCCTGTTCACGTGGGTTTCCTCCAGGTGCTCCGGTCCGGTTGTAAATAAAGTACAAAGACTGCCACCTGGTGGTTTAAAGAGAAAGCATTGACTTCAGTCAATCTGGTGCAAAAGCCCTTAATATCAAAGGGATAGTTCACCCAAAAATTTACTCACCCTACACTTATTCCAAGTCTGTATTATGCCTCGTTTCCAGTGAGGGGTATGATACCATTTAGTACAGTACATTATGGTTTACTACAGTTTATCCTGATCAGGATTCAATTACCATTGCCAACAATTTAACATTGCATGTGAGTCTTGCTCATAGGCAATTCGTAACTTCATGTTTTTTTTTTGTTTTTTTTTTGTGGCTAATTCATAATAATTTGCTCAATCTCATGTGTACATTTTAGTATGATTTTCTTATATCCCATTGAGCAGTAGGGTTAAATGTGCGGTTTGGGGGCACACCTCGCTTTAAAAAATTTTACATTTTCATAAGAATAAAATTAATTATTTATATGAATTAGCAAATTTTTTGGCAATAGGTAAAACATTTAAGTTTCCTCATGAGATTGGGCTGTCAGATCTTGGTCTTGCTTCTTGGCATGTGGCTGTTTGTCACAAGAAGAAACAAGTTTGTTTGAGCTTGGGTCGACCATGGTTCATTGTTGTGCACTGTCATTGTACTGTATTATGTTGTCAGGCTTCGGCAGTGTATTAAAAAATAGCAATTATCAGCAGCAAGTCTAGTTCCAGGCTTTTGGTACCATGTACTAGGTATCCTTACAAAAGGGTACCAAAAAAAATGGTATGGTGTTATAGTAAGAGTTTGGTAATTCTGAAACAGAAATATTTTGTAACTAAACATTTTTTGATTCCCAATGACTTCAATAGTATTTTTCCAACATTAACGTTCTGGTTACAAAATAAAATAATCAAAAAACTAGATACATAAACAAAGAAACTGTCATTTTTAACAACTCGAGGATGTGTAAAGAGTGAATACATTTTCATTTGTGAGTAAACTGTCCCTTTAACCACTGAGAGCTAAGTTGTACACTAAGAGTAATTGAGAACTAACAAAAGTAAATTGTTTCAACTGGTAGTTGAAGAAATATAATATGTGATTGTGAACTGCGTCTTTATTTTTTGTCTTATACTAAGATATTTCATTAAAATCACACCCAGCATGCACCTTGATGTCAAAATGACATCAAAAATACTAACTGATTTGATGTCAATTGACTAGCTTGATCTCAAAACAAATTAGTATGTAACATTGAAGTAAAAAACAAAGCACTGACCTGTAATTGATTTTTAACAGCAATGGCATATGTCAATTGGATGTCATTTTGACATCAGGTAGTTTACACACATTGTGGGTATTAAAATAATCTAGTATACATTTTGGATTGAAGTTATTTTAGGTGGTCTGAAGAGCATGGATGTGTGGAGGTCAAATTGTCGTCAATGTTTTGACATCAAATTGATTTGCATATGTGGCATGTTTTTTGTCACGCTTGATGTCAATTTGATGTTGTTTTGACATCAAGGTGCCCACTGGGCATGGATTCAACATAATTCATGTTTTTCTTTCAAGGATCCCTTACACAAATGCTACCATACTGCACTCTTTCTCATACTCACCATTTTATGAGTGAAACTGAATGACACTTTATATATCCTTACACTCTCACTTTCTGGCCTGTCATGTCCACTGTTAGCCATTGGACAGCAGGGGGAGTCAATAAAAAAGGGCTGTGCTTTAAGGTTCAGCTGAGGGAAGAACACGAGTCCCTTCAGTCCTGCTCTACTGCTGACTTTTGAGTTTCATAAGGCTCTGGTCTATTCACAAACTTTGCACAGGATGTGTTTGGCTGCAAAGAACTGTGTAAATCCGGATACAGGGGACTGATTCCTGGAGCTCAGAGCTGCAGCTTAAAGCCAGACTTGGACAGTTGTGTGTCTGGGCACAGCAGCTTTACATCACTTCATCATTAACTGAGAAACAGACATAAGCTACAAATAAGACTAAGACTACAAATTTCAGGAAAAAATTAAGAGTTTTCCAACACATGCATGTTCGATTATCAAAGAACAGGCTAACTTAGGCTTTTTTTTTTTTTTTTTTTTTTTTACGAATAGGTGTGTAGTAATAACAGCTCTAATGAAGCTCGAATGAATCAGTTCATTAATTTAAAAAAAAGGATAACTGTATAAATAAAGATTTATTTATGCTGAATATGTAATAGCTAAAGGAATAAATAAAAAATACATAAATAGGGTGAATAAATAAATGGTGAACAAATGAAAAAGCAAATGAACAAATACTTATACACTGTTAAATAAAGTGTAGAAAAGAGATCCACACAATTCCTTTATGTTGTCCCAACACAAATCAATTAAGCTAACACAATCAACTATTTTTTGGTTTTCAAATTTAAGTAGACTGAACATAAAACAATTAAGTTATTTCAAAAATTTCTTAAGAATTGTTGTTACAACTCATTTTAAATAAGTGGGTTGAACAAGCAGTAAAAGTCCAACTGTCCAACGGCTTATTAATGCAAATTTCTAATCAGCCTATCACATGGCAGCAACTCAATGCATGTAGACATTGTCAAGACGATCTGCTGCAGTTCAAACCGAGCATCAATAAGAAAGAAAGGTAATTTAAGTGACTTTGAACGTGGAATGGTTGTTGGTGCCAGACAGGCTGGTCTTAGAATTTCAGAAACTGCTGACATACTGGGATTTTCACACACAACCATTTCTAGGGTTTACAGAAAATGGTTTGAAGAAGAGAAAGTATCCAGTGAGTGGCAGTTCTGTGGGCACAAATGCATTGTTGATGACAGAGGTGATAGAAAGGCAGCAGTAACTCAAATAACCACTCGCTACGACCGAGGTATGCAGAAGAGCATCTCTGAATACGAAACACGTCGAATCTTGAGGTGGATGGGCTACAGCAGCAGAAGACCACACCGGGTGCCACTCCTTTCAGCTAAGAACAGGAATCTGAGGCTACAAATCGCACAGGCTCACCAAAATTGTACAATAAAAGATTGGAAAAACATTGCCTGGTCTGAGGAGTTTAGAATTCGGCTGCGACATTCGGAGGGTAGGGTCTGAATTTGGTGTCAACAACATGAAAGCATGGATCCATCCTGTCTTGTATCAAAGGTTCAGGCTGGTGGAGGTGGTGTAATGGTGTGGGGGATATTTTATTGGCACACTTTGGGCTCATTAGTACCAATTAAGCATCGTGTCAGTGCCACAGCCAACCTGAGTAATGTTGCTGATAATGTCCATCCCTTTATGACCACAGTGTACCCATCTTCTAATGGCTACTTCAGGATAAAGCGCGAATCATCTCAGACTGGTTTCTTGAACATGACAATGAGTTCAGAGGACTCAAATGGCTTCCTCAGTCACCAAAACTCAATCCAACAGAGCACCTTTGCAATGTGATGGGACGGGAGATTCCCATGATGATTGTGCAGCCGACAAATCTGTAGCAACTGTGTGATGACATCATGTCAATTTAGACAAAAAAATCGGAGGAATATTTCCAGTACCTTGTTGAATCTATGCCATGAAGGATTAAGGCAGTTCTGAAGGCAAAAGTGGGTCCAACCAGGTACTTGTAATGTACCTAATAAAGTGGCCAGTAAAATAAACAACACATTTTGCCGAATTTATCAAAAAAAGCCATATTAATTAATTGATCAATTTACTGTATCAGTCAACTGAAGCAATTAACTAATTAAATTAATCTATTAATTATTTGTGCTGTAAAGACACTCAATCCTAAAAAAAACATAATTTAAATGTACATACATTTACAAGTGAGGAAAAAGAGAAGTGCTTCAAAGCATCAGAGAGCAGCAGTATATAAATGCTGTCATGTCTAAATTAGATATCAAGCATAAAAGAGTTTCAATTTGTTTTTAATTAGTAACTGCTGATGTGTATATTTAAGTACTATATATAAACTATAAATAGATATTTAAATAATAATACTATATTCAATGCTGCTTTTGAAGCCTTATATAAATCTATAAGTTATTCATAATGTATTAATTATTTATATTTAACCCAACCCTTTTGAGCTAATTCACTGTATATTACAGTCAGTCACTGGCATTGTCCTTATAAGGTGTAAAAGGCCAATGCTGCTAATTACATTTAATGCAGGATGTAAGGAATTGACAATGTTATCTTTTTGTATCTAGACTTCCTGCCTCCTATTATGCCTACTGCCTTAATCGTTTTGATTAATATATTTTTTTTTCCATAAGAAGCTAAATAATGATTGCTGAACCTTGACATCCATTAGTATCACTATTTCCTATTGTGACTGCCTTTCAATGCATCTTCTCACAATGTATTCATATAGTGGTTAGTATTCAGTTCAGCCGTTGGTTAAATCATTTCATTTTACAGGTGTATGCTCAGAGAAGAAAAACCCAAGTAATATTCCTTTTTATTATTCTCCGCACACACATTTCCATTTGTTAAGGACCTTGGAAGGCCCGCTTGTGTTAACCAAGCCAAGACACAAAACGTCAATCCTTCGGAAATATATTCATGAACTACACACGGGACCTCCCGATATCCACATTGTGAAGCAATGTCATTGTAGAGTCACAAGCAAGACAGAAGAATCATCTCTGCTTAGAAGATTGAATTGCTTGTCCTTGATGTGGATAAATATGTGAGGAGTATAAATTGTACAGATTTTCCAGAAGATTTGCCTTTCAACTTAGCAATGACACCGGTTCCCAAACCAATTTTCTCCTTTTTTTATCCTGATGTAGAGTCTTTATTCAGAACACACACAAATAAATATGAGCCATTTAAGCATGATCAATTTTTGCTTTATTTTATTTTTAATATTACAAGTATTAGATTTAGGTCAAAACCTAATTTGCTTTGCAACTTTTTGCTTCTTTGTAACTTTTTAGCTTCTTAAAGAGATGCCCATTATCTATCATTGTATATACGAGACAATATGGGTTAAAATGACATTTGTATTGCTCAGATAAATAAATTCAGATCACTGATTAATAGTCTTGGTATCAGAATTGACCATGAGATCAGTTGAAAATGTTAATACTGTGCAGCCCTAATACCATTTTTTTTAAACTATGATTATTTAATGTTAAAGGCACAATATGCCATTTTAGCCACTAGAAGGCACATATTTACAACAAACGAAGCCAAGTTGACACAGTGACTGAGTGTGGAATCATGGGAGTTGTCATCTTAATTCTCCTTCAGGATTCTGAACCACTGAAGCAATTTCTGATGAGAGACGAGCATGTCACAGTATAGAAACAGCAGAGCTTTTATTATGCCACAGTCAACTGTCTTCTGGTCATGATTATGTGGAGAAGAAGCAGTGCTGTTTTATCATACTAAATACATTTTAGGGTTCTGTTATAATGCTGCTCTGTGCAGTCTAATAAAACACAACATATTAAAGCGTCTTTGGTGTTTTCCGGTTTTCTATGAACTGGAATCAAGGATCTGTGACGTCATTAGCATGGCAGCAGGACACCATCCACTAAATAAAAGTGCTCATTTCTTTGATTAGAGCATTCTTTGAAACATTTGGGGCAATCTAGGCACATGAGTCAATGAAATATATAATATCATTCTAGTGGGTTTTGTAAATTAGTAAGTAAAGGTTTATTTATATAGCACCTTTCACAGACATTGGGCCTTACTACACATCCAGCGCAATAAGGCGCACAATGTCTATGGCATGTTTTGTTGCTATTTTCAGACCACCGCAACCCTAATTTTCACGTTTTGCACCACAATAGTTTAAATAGCAAATCCATTTGCACCACTTTGTGGACTCATGGGTGTGCTGGTCCAAAATAGAGGTGTGTTAAGGTGCATTGTTGGAGCGTTGCTATTTCGAGGAACTGAAATAGACTGCTCCATTGACCAACTTAAAGCTGGTCTAAAGTCCAGCCTACGCAAGTCCAAACGCTTGTGCATTGCTTAATACATACAGGATGTACAGAAATACACAAAAATATGTACATATTATAAAAAAAGGATTCAAATGTTACAAAAATTATTATTTTCTACATAAATATAAAAGCAACCACTACTTCTATGCCTTCATGATGTCGGGGGGCTAATTCAGTTTATTCATGACAAGTTGCATTTGTATAATGTTATTATTATTAGCAGTATTATTAATTAAATGCATATTTAGATTTGTTTTAATGAAAACAAGTTTAGATTTGTCCACCTGAACAATTGACCACTTCATTATTATTGTTCATTTATTCGTTTGCAGGAAATTAGAACTGACTTTAGGAATAGTTTTGAAACAAATCTTTGCACTTAAAAAACTAAATTAAATGTGTTTTGATGTCTTCAGTGGAGTTTCTACCGTTTCCTTACTTACTTACGAAAGTAAAGGAGTAAAGTAAAGAATCAAAGTAAAGTAAAGAGTAAGTAAAGAGGCCAAATGGAGGAGGCTCATTCTTTATTCTCATGCTGCTTTATTCTCTGTTTACCTGTTTTCTCACTAGTGAAGCGTTTAGTTACTCCACTTACAAAGTCCGCCATGTAAATAGTAAATGCGCCATGGTGTGACATAACTGACTCTTAAAGGGAATGGACTCTTAAAGGGAATGGACTCTTAAATGGTCTAATTGGTTTAATGCATGTTTTACTCAAAACACACCCATTACTCATTAAGAGAATAAGCACAACCCTGTTAGACCATGCGCTGCAGCGCAAACCATATTTTTCTGTCCTTAAAATAGCAAAAGTGGATTTAAACTTATCCTTAATGCTTTTACCCATGCGCTTTAGATTTTGCACCTAGATCGTTAAAATAGAGCCCATTAAGTCACAATGTGCTTCACAATAAAAAAAAACAGAAAACATGTAAAAGAAAACATATCAATAAAAGGAAACATATTAAAACAAGTTAAAATCCAAGAACAGAAACACCAGTGTAATCAATGAATATGTATTAAAATGGAAATTACTGCAGTCTACTAGATTGTCCATTTTAATGAAAAAAGCATACATATTGTGCTTTTAAATGTATATAATAATAAATGCTGGTTTGCTAATCTACTGTAGTTGTCTATTAAACCTGCCACTGTAAAATGACTGTTAGCTCTTTCCTGAATAGTTTGCTTCTCTTTTGTAAGTCATTTAAACCACCTGCTAAATGCATAAATGTAAATGCAAACAATGTGAAAAAAACACAATTAAAACAAAGGAATAAATAAAATCGCCACTAGCAATCGGACAGGTGTGCAAAATTAGCTTTAGGCTTTGTGTGTTGACGTATGACCCAAGATTTCCGACTGAAATTGCATGTTTTGTTTCTGGCATTCTCTCTATCTCCGCCTCACCCTTCAGTCTCATCTTGTCCTCAACAAAGTTTGCACCTGATATGATATGAGCTGGAATTAAATGAGCTTTAGCTTGGTGGCCAAATGAGACCTCTGTAATGACTTTACCTGCTCATCCTTGTGTAAACTAAAAGAAACAGCAGAAATGATCCCTACTTATCCTGCATATCCCGTCATTAAGCCAGGCTTTGGTTTAGCTAATTAGCGCATCAAGCGGTTCCAGTGAGACACCACTGTAGAACCATAATGCACACTAGGAATGCCAATAATCTTAAAATAATGAGGTTTTTTGTTTTCAGTGCAACTTAATGTAAATTTTGTTAGTATGTGGACTGGTGAGAAAACAGAGGATTCGTCATTCTCTGTATGTTAAATCAACGGCCAGACAGAATCACTAAATGTGCTACAATAGAAAATTTGTCAAATAAAAATAAACCCTAATAAAACATAATATTATGTCTTATTTATATTGGCAGGCCTCTTTAGAAGAAAATACGGTTACAATTCTAATTAGTCCTACACTGAGGAATGCAATATACAAATTAAAATGTATTGCAATAAATGTTATATTATGACACCATAGTTTTGCTTTAAATTATATATTGATTTCATCCCCCATTCTTCAGGATATATAACACCAGTACAGTTCAAATAATAAATCGAATGACAGTGAAGATATTTACAATGCTAAAAATAGATGTATTTTATATTGCATAAAATTGTTCTGTTCATAAAAGAATCCTAAGGAATGCAACAGTGGTTCCACAAAATATGATCATGTGACACTGAAGACCAGAGAACCATTACAGAGATGGATTAAATATTTCATTGTATTGCACAATGTCACATCAATATTTATACTATTACATATTATATTATGTTATATTGCTTAATTATACAATAATAATTACTATAGCAATATTTAATGTGAACAATAAACAATACATTAACTACAGCATTAATTAGTTAAGGTTAGTTAATGAAATTTGTTCATGTTAACTCATGGTGCATCAATGTTAAACATGAATGTGGATGTTAATAATGCAGTAAATCCTAAACTATAGATTAATAAATGTTCATAATTAATTTATGTTAGTAAATACATTAGCTAACATTAATTAATGAACCTTTGAGCTTTATTTTAACGATCAAAGCACAAAGTCTAAAGTGCATGGCGCTAAAGCATTAAGGGGGTGCCAGAATCATTCATTCATTCATTTTCTTTTTGACTTAGTCCCTTTATTAATCCGGGGTCGCTACAGCGGAATCAACTGCCAACTTATCCAGCACACGTTTTACGCAGCGGATGCCCTTCCAGCTGCAACCCATCTCTGGAAAACATCCATATACACTCATTCACACTCATACACAGACGATTTAGCCTACCCAATTCACCTGTACCACATGTCTTTGGACTGTGGGGGAAACCGGAGCACAGAGCGCAGGGAGAACATGCAAACTCCACACAGAAACGCCAACTGACCCAGCCGAGGCTCGAACCAGCGACCTTCTTGCTGTGAGGCGACCACATAGCATGGTCTAACAGGGCTGTGCTTCTTATCTCAATGAGTTATTTGTGTGTGAGCATAAGATGCATTAAACCAACCATAGTCTCTTCTCCTATTCTCTTTAAGAGCCATTCCCTTGTGTCGCGCCATGGTGCATTTGCTATTTACATGGAGGACTTTGTAAGTGGAAAAACTAAATGGAAAAACATAATGCTCCTCCACATGAGAGATTTCAGCTGAGGTGGCTCGGGTATCTGTTTCGGATACCTAGGGAGGTGTTCCAGGCATGTCCCACTGGAGGGTGGCCTCGGGGAAGACACAGGACACGCTGGAGGGACTAGTCTCTCGGCTTGCCTGGGAACGCCTCGGGATTCCTCCGGAGGAGCTGGAGGAAGTGTCTGGGGAGAGGGAAGTCTGGGGTTCTCTCCTAAGACTGCTGCCCTCTCGACCCGGCCCCTGAAAAGTGGCAGAAAATGAATGAAAAGAAATTGAAGTGTGGTCAAAAAACCACACACGTTATATCCAAACACACGTCCTATTCTTTTGCCCCATATGGTCCAAAACCCGCCAGGTGGACAAATCTAAACTTGTTTTTTTTAAATATAAATATAAATAGGCATATTAAAAATAATAATAATAATAACATTATAATAAAAATGCTAATTGTCATGAATAAACTGAAAAAAGCCCCACGGACATGAAGGCATGGAGGGTTATGTTATGAAGGCAATAAGTTATGCATCAGAGTATGATGGCTCAAATTGAGATATTTTAACCTACTTATAACCCACTCCTAATATAATCTTGTTATCCTGAAATAATCATTTCATGAGTCTAGACATGTTTGTTACCAGGGGGACGAAAAACAATGAAATAGTATGTTTTTTTTTTTTGCCAATTTCTAAACAAAATTTGTGCTTGGTAAAATGTACGAGCACTGGCGATTTTAGGAATACAGCGACCTCCAGCAGTTCTACTGTTAAAGACAAGGCAAAGAAAAATATAACTTCAAGAGTTTACACTTAGCTGATGATTGATTATAAAGTTTGTTTGGCATGCTGTCCTGTAAAAGCCCTGAACTCATAAGATCATAGAGCCCAGGGCTCCCTTTGCAAGGCGAAAGGGGAATTTGAGCTCAGGTAGATCTCAAGAACTCCCCTGCTGTGGTAGCTAATGAACAGAGAGTGATTGCTCTTAAGAGATAACTACTTACTAGGAGCACGTCTATGGTGCCAATTTGGATTAGTCAATTAACTTAAGTTGCATGTTTTTGGATGGTGGGAGGAAACCGAGAAACCCGGGGGAAACCCACGTAAGCACGGGGAGAATGTGTAAACTCTGCACAGAAACGTCAGCTGGCTTGGTAAGGACTAGAACGTTCTAGAACGTTCTTGCTGTGAGGCAACAGTGCTAACCACTGGGCCACCATGCCACCCATCTATGAAAGGAGGAGGAGTAGGCGTGGAAGGGGGGGATTCTTCAAAATGAAGATGGCTGTCAAATAGAACTTAGGGTATTTATAGTGGCTTACGAATCGTCTGATTGGTAAATCATAAATGAAGCAGGGCCGGCTGCAAGCAATCATAAGCACATGATCCTCTCGAAATTAGTTTATAAATAAACTTCACTTAATGCAGTGCTTCTTGTTTGGTCTGATACCCGATTTATATTGTATCTTAGCAAGGCAGTGAAAATCACTCTTTTTTTAAAGAAATCAGATCTTAAGTACAGCAATTTTATATGGGATGAAAATTAACCAGAAGCCCTTAGACTGGCTGACTGAAATTAAAAGTCTGTGTGCATATACCCATATTAGTTACTGAGCAGCAATAAATAACACTTTAAAATATAAGGAGTTTTCATATGATTTTCTAAACTAGTAGCAATTTGAAATGAATAAATGCATAATAATCATGATAACTGTGCAACCGTGATTATTCATCAGACCATAATCGTACAACCAAAATCTGTAATTGTTGCATCCCTACCCAAGAGTACATAAAGGAGTGCAAATGTATTTGCTATGTAATCAACATTGTGAAAAACATGAAAATGATTCTTGCACCAGACTGCAACTAGCAAACAAACATTTGCATTAGGCTGGGTGTATAATAGGGCCCACGTTCTTTAATTATATGGTAAAGGTGACGAACAATAGAAATCAAGACATAGGTGAACAAATCAGTTCATTACATGAGAATGACACACAATAACATACCAGTCAACCCTCCCGTTTTTCCCGGGATTCTCCCGTATTTTATCATTCTATCCTGCTATCATCCCGTAAAGGTATTTTCCCGTATTTTCAGTCTTTCTCTGAAGGGTGGCAAAAAAAACATTAAAGAGCCGAGTCTTCCAATGCGCAACTCATACCGCCGAACCACCAGGGGCCGCCTCTTGCTCTTAAATGTGAGTCTGTTCTGTGCTTTCGCTTTGTTTAGGCATGAAAACACTTTGAAATAAATATAAAAACGGCGGTATTCCCTTCTTTTTCATTACAGGGGCCATCTCCCCTTCATATGCAATCATTAAAACAGTGCATGACTGTCAGCTGACACGCTCCATAGTGATAAATAGACGCTGTTTCCCAAACGGACTCTGTACATGTGATTTGAAGTGGAGCGAAAGTCTGGGTTTTGGGTGTGTGTTTAAACAGACATATACACATAATTAATAATAATCTAAAGATGTCGAACTTGGTGGGGGTTTTTTTTCAAACACAACTAATTTCGTCCTAAATTAGCATAAAAGTTAGTAAAGCAATCGAAAGCTTTCATTATGATGTTAGATGTGTGCAGTTTTAAAGTGACACCTCTATTATTTATTGTAATCAATTGAAAAAAATCTAAATAAATAAGAGATTCATTCATTGCTCTTTAATCAGAATGTGTAAATTATACAGTGAAGAAACGGTTAATGAGATTTGATAGCTTGATTCTGTTTCATTATAATAGCTATTAATTTTAATAAGCTGAACTTTTTACTAATGTATTTGCTGATAGTGAATACTATTTGTTTTTTCATGTGTTAATAATAATAATAAAACATATTACTGACCATTTAACTGTTTATTTACAATTAAACAGCTCCGAATGAATATATTTAGTAATTTGGGGGATTTGTTTAAGGGGGGGGGGTCCCTTATTATGGTGGGCATATCCCTTATTTTCACATCCCAATGTTGACAGGTATGCAATGAGCCTCCAATATCTCATTGTGCAAAATCCTAGATATAAACAGTCCGGTCAGAACAAAACAAAGACTGTGACGATGCACACGGGATCATCAATATACACACCCAGGCTACATTGGATTGGCCACAATATTTCCAATTGAGATTACAACAATTATCATTTTCCCGTAATTTTTATGTTGATCTTAGTTTATATTACTATGTATGTGCGACTCTTATTTTGAGACCACCTATACAGCTACATGTCGAAATCTCTAAACAAATTATGCCTGTTTGCTTACTGTACAATTTCTGAGCCTCAACTCAGATCTCACTAATATTCAGCCTGTGCTTACGGCCATTAACAGACCAACAGTGTTGTAATAGAGATTTCAAATGGATTTAAAAAGCATAAGCTTAACCTCAATACCAAAAGCACCGGCCTCACATTAGCGAGGATTGACACTAATCTAAGGACTGTGGATTTAGGCCATGGGGACAGTAATAGTAGCGATTTCCTCCCAAATATCTTTAAATATATATGCTCATGTTTTCACTCACAGCTTGTAAGACAAATGCTTAGGGTCTTAGCAGATTGACGTTCTGGGGTTGAAGGACCATCCTACGACAAGAATATGTTTGGGCTTGTGTTTGAAAATCACAAATTAGCACGCCGTTGCCTGTAAAGCTCCCCGCTGCCTCGCTAATCCAGCGTTTAAAATTCACAGCCATTCATGGAGATCCCAGCAGAAAAAGAGAGCCGAGTGGAGGTGTGAGACGCAGCCAGACCCAGCAGAACAAATGAAGCTGGAGCACAGCGAAAAAACCAACAAAGACTTTGGGGAATTCGCTGCGTGTGAGCACAGCAGAAAAAAAATAAATAAAAAAACATCTCATCAGACTCCGCTGCTACAGCCGGCCTTATTATGCGCTCGATGCAAGCCAGTTAATTCTGAATTTATGCTGTTTTTCAATATCTACTACCATGGGGACACTTAACATTTAAAAATTGATCAAGGCACTCAAAGCTGACTGACTGCACATGGAGTGAAAAATATGACTTTTACTAAGCATCTATCAGAAAGTTTAGATGCTAATATTACACTGCAGGAAAAGTGAGATATGACAGCTGATAAATGTGGGTATCAGTCAATCAATTCAAAAATAGAATTTCTCTGCAGAAACAGAAGACATTTTAAAGAATGCTTCCAATTCTGTTTTCAATTCAAATTACACACCACATTTAAAAAAAAACCATTATAGACCAAAGGGCTTCACAAAGTCAGAAAAAAGTGTATCGTATTGAAAAACTCAACTTTAAGTTAATGGTTTATGCTCATAAAATCAAAGTCAATTATGACAATGTGCATCAATAAAAAATCAGTCACACATTATAATAGTATTTCAGTAGTTTATGTTAGTTCATGTATTTATTAAGATGAACTAATAATGAACAATACCTGTTCAGCGTCTTTAGTTCAGCATTTACTAATGCATTATTAAAACCTAATTATTAAAGAGCCCCTATTATGGGTTTTTGAATATGACCCTCCATGTACTGTGTAACACAGCTCTAAGTGAATGAAAAAAACATCCAGCTGAGGTTTAAATCTGAAAATGCACCGTGTTTAAAACTATTGATTCTTTTACAAAAAAGTCGACTCAGAGTCGATAATAAAAGAATCGTGTTGGGTTTGGATCTTTTAGCTGAATGCATCGGCGTCGACACGGTACATCACCAAATATGTAGTACCGGATCCGGTAAAGCGTGAACACGCCTTTGACTTTAGACATTAGCAGAGCGCGGGGATCACTGATTGCAAAAATGTTAAATGACCACAACCGACCAACTCATTCATGTGGTACTACAACAATAGTAATATAAACAAATTACTAGGGATGTCCAGATCCAATCACGTGATCGAAAATCAGGCCCGATCATGCGGTTTCAGACTCGATTGGAATCGGACATTACCTGCCGATCAGGACTCGAGTATATATATATTTATTTATTTATTTATTTATTTATTTATTTTCTGATTATTTAGAAATACATCAATAGTAATGCGGTGGCACAGAGTTAGACCTCTTTCTTGATTTCACACAGAAACAGCAACGTGTAGGGCATGACATCACTTTGTTGCAGAGACGCTATTGGTTAAATGCCAGTAAAGTAGAACACGGAAGCAGCTTGAAGTGGAAAGCGGGAGTATATCTGTGGTCTAGAGGTATTATAAAGTTGATGACGACAAAATTGCCATAGCAAACTGTGAGATATTTAATCTTGGGATTGCCTGCTGGGTATTTTCAGTTGAGGTGCGATTTGGTTTTATATTATAATTTTTTATATGTACTGTTGCAAGTCCAAAAGTGAAAAATGTGTTATTTGTTACTTGATTGTTCAAGCTACCTCACAGAAGTGCTCTGCTTGTTAACAGAGTTGATGAATGTTAAAATAAAGTATAAATAAAAATAAGTAATATAATAAGTAAAAAATAAGGGACATCCTGGATCTGTTTCTTCACTCTTTATTCTTTTTTTTATGTATTATAGAAAAATCGGATCAGGGTTTCGGTATCGGTAGATACTAAAAATCAAATGGCTTAAACTCGAGGGCTAAAAAACCTAATCTGGACACACAAATTACTCCAATACTGTAGTTTTTACATATAAGGTATGTCACATTATACCACCGATGGCTGTGGTGAAATCCAAGGTATTCACACCCACAGACTCGTTCCGAGTGGAGAACGAACCAGCGATTCCTGCATAGAATGCGAATGCTCTAAGGAGGAGGCTATAGGAGTGAGGCTTTTGGGCTGCACTCACCAGTTGGCTTCCGTTTCACACTATACTGCAATATGCTGTGGCCTTCCTTAAAAACAGTTGTAAATAATACATATGCATAGAATATGCATAGTCAGTAGTTAGTATACCACTTTGGTATGGTTGAAAAGCTTTTTACTATAAATTACTATTGTGTTTTAGTTGAATTACTTGTGCGTGGGACCGGTGCAGTGCTTTGAAACTGTAGAAATGTATGTAATCAATGCCTAATCTCGCATTATACACTTTACTAACACATGAGGAGGGTTAAATCTTTGAATCAAAAATCGAAGTAGTCATGTGGGCATAGGTGAAAATTAAGTTTCGCACGACACTGATCACATGATTATGACAAAACGAATAAATCTTCGAAGCCTCTGTGCACAACGTCACATCACTACTTGTAAATGTTCCGCAAATTATGTTGCACTACTAGTTTCTATCAACCTTAAATACCTCTTTTGCACAATATTGTTCTGTCTTATGTAAATGTACTTCTGTCTTAGGTTATGTGTATAGTTAGAATATACTTAGTCAGTAGTTAGTATATTTAGATTACCACTCCAGGATGTTAGTTTTGTACACTGTTGGTTTAAAACAGCTCTTACGTCCAGTGTTGTGTTCTTATTTATGATTATGTTTATTTATGTGGCATGGTGAACCCTGAGAAACACAGCATTTCATTCACTGTATGTCCACATGTCGCGGAATGACAATAAAGTTCAACTTGACAAGTACAGCATTCAGTACCTCAGTGTAAAGATGTATGAAAGCAGAATCAACAAGACTTTCTTTAGTGACGGCAGCTGTCATTCTCAGCCTTTTTCCTCCAGTTATATCTTCAGTTTGAGAGCATCGTGTTGTCATCAGTCAAATGCCTACAGCAGTTAAACTGATGGTTCCAAACACACATGCACACACACCCTGTTCAGACAGAAGGGATGAATTTGCATTAGGGACAGACTGAAACCAGAAAAAAGGGAAGCTTGTTCGCCTTCAGGCGGGTTAAACAAGGCGATGAAAGACCTATTAGTGTTTGTCATTTTCTGGTTTAAATTGGATGCAGGAAATCGATATGTGCCGCATGGGATGTATTAACTTTAAACAGACACAATTGGTGATGTTACTATCAGACAATTTTCAAGACATTATCTAGTCCATAATAACAGTCAGGCGCTGCTGAACCCGCACTCAGCCAAGGTCCTGATTTTGAAATGGAAAGCAGCTCAGATCTGTTTCAATTTTTTATACTGCATGCCTGAAAAATTGTCAAATAAAGAGAGGCAGCCAAAGCAAACCGACTGACACTCTTGCAGAGAATGACTAAGCCCGCATTTTGCACTGCAGAAATGAACGTTACTGTTGTAATCTTTCAGATCCACTGTCTGTGTTTTAAGAACCCTCAAGAAACAGCAGTGCTACTCAAAAAAAATCCATAGATGTTTTTGAATTTTTTTTTTATAAATAATCCCACAAAGGCTGCATTAATTTTGAAAATCGTACATACTTTGGGAAGATGTATTGCCAATGTATTGGTCTATAAAATGCATTTATACTTTTCATATTACAAATATTTATTTATTTTAAAAGTTTATTTCGAAACTTATATTTATTTAAAAAACTTTTGAGCAATACATGTAACTGCATTATTAATATTATATTATTATTATTATTAAAAATATGATTTTAATCAAACTTTTTGAGAACCCAAATATTGGGACGTAAGTGAAATTAAAAAGCATAATATTCAAATTGATAATACGTTTATGATAATATAAAAAATAAATAAATAAATAAATAAATAAATAAATAAATAAATAAGTCAATAATAATAATACTTACTATTATACTTATTACTACTATTATTATTACTATTACTATTATTAATACTCATTATTATTATTATTATTATTTATTTTTATTTTTTTTAAATACACATATGTAGGTAGTCAAAATATGATTAATCAAACTTTTGGCCCAAATATTTGAGAACCACTGAACTGGGTCGCAAGTAAAATTAAAAAGCATAATATTTATATTGATAATATGTTGATTTAAAAAAGAAATAAGTAAATAAATAATAATTATTATTATTTTATTTTGGGGCGACGCAGTGGTGCAGTAGGTAGTGATGTCGCTTCACAACAAAAAGGTCACTGGTTCGAGCCTCGGCTGGGTCAGTTGGCGTTTCTGTGTGGAGTTTGCATGTTCTCCCTGCGTTCGCGTGGGTTTCCTCCGGGTGCTCCGGTTTCCCCCACAGTCCAAAGACATGTGGTACAGGTGAATTGGGAAGGCTAAATTGTCCATAGTGTATGAGTGTGAATAAGTGTGTATGGATGTTTCCCAGAGATGGGTTGCAGCTAGAAGGGCATCCGCTGCGTGAAACATGTGTTGGATAATTATTAAAAATACACATATATCAGTAGTCAAAATATGGTTTTAATTAAACTTTGGTTTTTAATTAAACTAGCCCAAATATTTGAGAACCACTGAACTGGATCTTATGTGAAAAAAATATATATATATTGATATGTTTATGATGATATAAAAATAAATAAATAAGTCAATAAATAATAAAAATAATGGTAAGAATAATAATAATTGTAATAATAATAATAATAATTATTAGTAGTAGTAGTAGTTTATTTTTTCTTTATCTTATGGCAATAATAATAATAATAATAATAATAATAATAATAATAATAATAATAATAATAATAATAATAATGAATAATTTTAAATATGATTTTAATCAAACTTTTGGCCCAAATATTTGAGAACCACTGGACTGGGTTGTAAGTGAAATAAAAAAACAATATTCATTTTGATAATATGTTGATGATGATACAAAAAAATAAATAAGTAAATAACTAATAATAATAATTATGATTATTATTATTAGTAGTAGTAGTAGTAGTAGTAGTATTACTATATTATTAGTAATACTAGTAGTAATAACTAATAGTAACAATAGTAGTAACTATATTATTATTAGTAGTAGTATTATTGTCATAATGAAAAACAATTTTTATGTCATAACAAAATAATAATAATGGTAGTGTTGTTGTTGTTGTTGTTGTTGTTGTTGTTGTTGTTGTTGTTGTTGTTGTTGTTGTTGTTGTTGTTGTTGTAAAAAATAATACAACTGTAAATTGTGTTTTATTGTTTTATTATTTGAAATGACAACATTTTAATCTGATTGCATTTTTTATTTTTCTATATCAACATCTGTATTACTCATATTGTATAACAGCACTAAGACAATGATTATGATTAATAATTATAAAATCAAATGAATAAATAAATGTCCCACTTCTTTTTAAATGAAACATTCATTTCTCGACTGCGCGTTCAAAATTGGGAAGCATTACTGGATTATGGCATAATCATTTTGGCATAATCTTCTCACCCCTGGCTGGACTCAGAGTTCTTCCTGCTGGCATTAGTAACATTCCAAGATGACTAAATCTCCCTTTATGTCAGTAAACAGAGACCAGGGCTCTGATGACCACAACTTCACACAAACACAAAGTAAGAAGTGCTGCACTGGTAGACCGGAAATAAGTTCTTCTTATTTCACCATCTATTAATCAGATATAAATCTAGGATCACTAATTTTAAATGCACTTGATGCACAGGATGTAACAAGACATAGGCATGTGCAGCGTTGAACATTGAGTAGATGCTAGCAGATTAGTAAAGGTGCTATGCTAGTCAAAAAGAACAAATCAATCACATGATTTATGACGCCTCCAAAGGCAGCACTCAGACAGGCTCTGGAGAGAAGGTTAGACTGCAGACTCCACTTATTGGCCGTCCAGGGCCTGAGCCTAATCTGATGCTATCTGCCAAAACTTTGCTTAAAGGCGTACAATATAAGAGCATCAGCATCTGTCAGATCAATTTACTGGTTCAATGAGTAGGTTACTACAAACACTTACAGGCAGAAAATACGGCAGTGCTGGGCCAATGCAGCCGCCGAGCATAAATAATACAAGGGGAGAGAGTAGACAACGCTATTGACAAGATTTAAATCAAACCGCTGAAGCCAAAATAATAAGCTGTTTTTATCTCCAATTGAAGCTGTCTGTTGTACGTGCACACACACACACACACACACACAACACAACACAACACACTGTCAATTTCACTCTGCTTTAGGTCAACCTGCATTAATATTTTATGAATTTGGGGATTTTTCAGAAATAGCACAGACCATCTATTTGATGTATATCTGGATGAAACACTTTTTTTTGCTCATCTGCAGTACATATATGTGACTTTCCCTGGTAGATATTATCTAGACAGTTGGAAGGTGTCTTTAAGTGCTTAAAAAAGGCATGGTTAAAATCCAAGATTCTACAGTTGAGTTGTTTCAACTAGGGCTGGGCGATATGGCAAAAACGCAATCTTGATAATTATTTACCATATTGAACGATAACAATATATATTTTGATATATGCTTCCGGATTTAAAACAGTACCACAACAATGACTGAAACCTAGAAGTGGGTAGTAACGAGTTACATTTACTTCGTTACATTTACTTGAGTAAAATTGCTGGGTAACGAGTACTTTTTGAGTACATTTAAAAATGTGTACTTTTACTTTTACTCAAGTAAATTATTAAAGAAAAATAATTACTCTTACTTTGCTACATTTGGCGGCGTTCCTCCGTTACTGTCAAATGATAATAAACATGATTCATATGACGTCCCTGCTGAAAAATCCAGCTTAAACCAGCCTAGGCTGGTTGGCTGGTTTTAGCTGGTTGACCAGCCTGGTTTTAGAGGGGTTTTGGCCACTTTCAGGCTGGTTTCCAGCCATTTCCAGCCTGGTCTTAGCTGGTCAGGCTGGAAAATGACCAGCTAAGTCCAGCTAAAACCAGCTTGACCAGCCTGGTTTAAGCTGGACATAGCTGGTTTTGGCTGGGCTTCCAGCCATGGCAAGGTGGTCAAGCTGGTTTTAGCTGGTCATTTTCCAGCCTGACCAGCTAAGACCAGGCTGGAAATGGCTGGAAACCAGCCTGAAAGTGGCCAAAACCCCTCTAAAACCAGGCTGGTCAACCAGCTAAAACCAGCCAACCAGCCTAGGCTGGTTTAAGCCGTTTTTTTCAGTAGGGACTTATTTGCAAATATCGCGAAGCGCTGCATTGGAGAGGTTGTGTCGCGAGAGGTGGCTATAGAGATGCGTCTCCCGCTTTAGATTAGAGCGCTCGCGCCTAAGTTGGAATGGTGGAGGAAGAGTCGAGGAAGACCTCCGAGTTTATACTGTGGTCACGCCATGGCCATCTTTTGGTTCCGAGAAGGATGGTCACACTGCAGAGAGTTTTTCGGACCACGATCGGCCTGTAGTTCATTCTATGTTTTCACTCCAAGATGTCATCAAGAATAGTTTGATAATGTGATGCTCGCTGTACATCGAATTTTACATGAATTCCAGCTCCAACCTGAAAAAACACTAAGTGGTACAGTAAGTGTTAAAATTATACTAATTTGAACCAAATTAATGGTATGGGATAACTAAAGAAACTGCTGCTTAATGGAATAACTGATTAGTCCTGCACATATTAGTCATCCACACTGTTAACCAGGGGCGTCGCTAGACCCAATTCACTGGGACACGTGCCCCAGTAAAAATCTCCAGTGCCCCAGTAAATGCACTGAGATATGATTTACTTCATAAGCAAGTGTATTTATTAAGAGTGGTAATTCCGAAATTAAGACGTTATTCTCTATGTGCAACCGAACCAATGGTGGTGAAAGCAATGTGTTTAATCAAAAAGCAAACTGACGCATTTCCGCGTGTGCGCAGAGAACCCGCGCGCCTTTCGCACGCGCTGCTCTTCTGCCGGTGAGAGTCCCGGTAGTTAACATGCGCGCCAAAAAAGCAGGCTACTTTCTTGTCACGCGCCGCTCATGCATTGTAAAACCGGCGTAACAGCCTTTTTTGTTTAGCTAGTCGACAAAACTAAAGTTTAAACAATATGACGTTGATCTTACTGAGCATGCCGCCTGATTTTTTTGTTTGAAGCAAAAAGGAGGGATGAGGAGATGAGGAGGGATGAGGAGTCAGGGAGGTAAAGACTTAATAAACCTAATTCTCCATGTGTCAAGTCTAAGACAACAGATAATTCTATAAAACATCTTCTTTTGTATTTTATTGAATTGTCAATAGAATTTCATTCAAATGAAATTAATATTTATGCAAAAGATTTCTTAAATGATCTTAGCATATCACTTTAATTGTGTCTAAACATTGTTTTCCAGTTACATTTAAGATTATTTAGAATAATAATTGTATAATAATAACAAGAATACTTTTATAATAAATATTTATAAAAAAAAATATATATATATATAGTGTGTGTGTGTATATATATATATATATATATATATATATATATATATATACATATATATACACACACTATATATATATATATTTTTTTTTTAAATAAATATTTATTATATATTTTATATAGTTGACACGCCACTGCCTTCAGGATACAATGTTTGAACCATTGGGTGCACATGGTCCTTCAGAATGCGTTGGTAGTTTTTGGGAGTGATGCTCTATCTAGCACCAATACTGGGCTTAGGGAATGCCATGATATTGCAGCCCAAACCACTCTGGGCTTTAATAATCTTAGTGGGATGCTTCTTTGGGGCTTCTCCACACCGTAACTCTCCCGGATGTGGGAAAGACAGTGAAGGTGGACTCATCAGAGAACAATACATGTTTCACATTATCCACAGCAAAAGATTTTGGCTGCTGCATCATTGAAACCGGCGTTTGGCATTGGCATGAGTGAGCAGTTGGCCATGTATATTAGCCGCATTTCCACTATCGGGCCAGTGCGAGCCAGGGCTTTAATCGGGCCAGGCCGGGCCAATAGCCCGGGAGGTTGAGAAATGAGGCCGAAATCATGTCGCGTTTCCACTGTCGGGCTAGTTGCTCGCAGCGCGTCATGCAAACACCGCCCCCAGAACGTACCCCCGAATCAAACGTCACACAACCCGTCACACAACCCGCCCACTTCAGCGGGAACAAAAAACTCAAATTATAACCACAAACACAACCTGGCATCACTACGAGAGCTGGAAGATGGAGAACACCGAAGCGATTGCTTTTTTACTGTTTGTGGTCTGTTGGTGTAAGGCCAGACAGCCATCCCTGGATAAGGACATTGAGTTCGGCGGCATTTACTTCGAACACTATCCATTTTTTCTTCTTCTTAGTGAGTTGATCAAGCGCGATAGCAAAACAAATGTAAGGGAAGAAAGCATCTTGTCTCCTCTACCTGACAGGAAAACTCCGCCTTTGTACGTAACCCCGCCCCGAAGCCCCAGTTGGCCCTCCTTGGCCCAAGGTATTCGGCGGGCCGAAAAAGGCCGGACGCTGGCCCCAAGGAAGCCCCGCTTTGGCCCGATTACGCCCCGGAAGTGATAGTGGAAACGCAACTGGCCTTGGCTCGCCCTGGCTCGCTCGCTTTAGGCGCGATAGTGGAAACGCGGCTATTGACCCTGTGGAGGTCCCGACCAACAGTTTTGTTGGAAACAGGAGAGTTGAGATTCACATTTAATTCTGCAGTGAGTTGACCAGCTGCGCTTTTATGTTTTTTGGATACAAATGGTGTAAGGACCCAGACATCCCTTTCAGGCAGCTTACTCTTGTGTCCATAGTTACTCCGGTTGGATGTGGTTCTTTGTCTTGGTGGTTTGCTGACATTACTCTGGATACCATGGCTCTTGATACATTACGAAGACTTGCTGTCTTCATCACAGATGTGCCAGCGAGACACACACCAACAATGTATCCTCTTTTGAACTCTGATATGTCACCATATGACATAAGGTTGTGTGCATTGCAATATTTTTAGCAAAACTGTGCTGTTACGAGCTTCAAACACTGCTCTTACTGGTGGTATGTGAAATCAATTAAGATTGGCCACCAGCTGCTCAAATTTAGACATGAAACCTCCAACACTAAACTGGCCAGTGTTTCAGTTTCATTGTCTAACCCCTTTACTTTCTCAATCCAAAATAATTGTGTTTTGAAACCATAAATGTCATTTCCACCAGATGCTGTCTTTTCCACCACAGTGGGCAGCGTGGTGGAAATGACATTTCTACAGTTTATTGTTAAAAAGTTAATACTAGTTATACTAGCCTTTCATGTATACAAATTACACTTATTTACCTTAATTTTGTTCGATTTTTAAAAACACCTTTGAAGGTACAGCATGTTTGGAAATGACAGAATAAATGTATTTCCTTATCAAGCAATATTTACCTTGATTTTTCTTCATGTGCTTTTGATGAAAATGTAAATTCTCTCCATCCTGAACATGAGTTCAAACTTTTTAAAGCGAAGTTTCAGTGTTATGGTGGAAATGACAATGATACTGTGCGACAGCTCTATTTTGTATAAAAATTTATATTGATAGTCTCACATTATTAACTATAAAATATTTAACCTATTTCACTAGTGCCTAATTAAGATACACTAATAGTTACCAGATAAATTAAAGTTATTTTCATTGTTGAAGTTTAAAACTGTGTTGAAACAAACATTATATATCATACACACACACACATACATTTATACATACACACACACACACACACACACATTATATATAGTTAAGTAAAAATAATTAGCCCTTCTGTGATTTTTTTAAAATTATATATTTAAATATTTCCCAAATGATGTTTAACAGAGCAAGGGCATTTTCACAGTATTTTCAATAATACTTTTTTCCTTCTTCTGGGCAAAGTCTTATTTATTTTAGTTTGGTTGGAATAAAAAGCAGTTTTAAACTTTTTAAAAACTATTTTAAGGTCAAATATTATTATATTGACCAACCACTGTTTTCCAATAACTTAGTTATATATCCTATCTTGCCTATATGTGATCTAGTTAAGTTTTTAAATTGCACTTTAAACTGAATACTAGTATATCTAGAAAAATAAGTAAAAAAACTAAATATGTACAGTCACTATGTCAAATTAGTTATTAGAAATTAGTTATTAAAACTATTATGTTTTAAAATGTGTTGGAAAAATCCATCTCTCTCTTTTAGAAACTCTTTGGAAATAGTTTTAAAATAACTAAAATTGCATAGGTGGACTAATAATTATGACTTTAGCTGTATGTATATATTTTTAAACATTTTGAGTCAGTAATATTTGATTTAGTTTTATTGTTGGCCTCTTATGCCTTATGCCATTAGAAAGGATAGGACACGGCAGAGTCAGAGAGGAGGAAGAGGATCAGCACAGGACCTTGAGCTGGGACTGAAACTCGGGTCACTGGAGACGTAGCTGAATTATATGCCAGAAGGCCACACACAAGGCTACCACTCTGACAGTAATTATGGTGGCTTGAAAAGCCAGCATACTGTTATCTATCTTAAACTTATTATTCTTCTTCTTCTTCTTCTTCTTCTTCTTCTTCTTCTTCTTATTCTTCTGAGACTAATTTCTAAGTGTATCTCCTCCTAGGCCTTTCAAGCTACATACTTCAAACTTTCGTCAAACCTTCAAACTGGTCTGACTCGGGTTGCTATATCTTTTCTAACTGATCCGACCTTGGGTTTTCCGAAAAATGACCCAGAAAAAACCCAAAAGTCCCATTGACTTAACATTGGGTCAAACTTTGTGAGCTTATAACTCTGCATCAGACTGTCCTACAGACTTCTAACTGGACTCATTTAACTCAGTCTAGCCAGCAGCCAATAACTGATGACTTCTTAACTTACTAGCCACTCCCTAGCAACCACTTACAGCACCCTAGCAACTGTCCCATAGACTTCCATTGTAAAAGACTCCCATTTACTTAACATTGGATCAACCTTTGTGAGCTCATAACTCTGCATCAGACTGTCCTACAGACTAGAGTCTGGCCTCATTCAACTCAGTCTAGCCAGCAGCCAATCTCTGATTACCTTTAAACTTACTAGCCACTCCCTAGCAACCAATTTCAGCACCCTAGCAACTGTCCCAGAGACTGTGACTAGCTATTCTAACACACGCTAACAGTTTTAACATCCTACTGACATGCTAATCTTGCTAGAAAGGTGCTAGCAACACGATAGTGACATGCTAGTCATGCTAGTAACATGCTAATTCATGCTAGAATCATGCTAACAACATGCTAATTAATGCTAGAAACAAGCTCACTCATGCTAGAATCATGCTAGTAACATGCTAGTTACATGCTAATTAATGCTAGAATCATGCTAGTTACATGCTAATTCATGCTAGAAACATGCTAATTCATGCTAGAATCATGCTAACAACATGCTAATTCATGCTAGAAACATGCTAATAACATGCTAATTCATGCTAGAAACATGCTAGTAACATGCTAATTCATGCTAGAATCATGCTAGTAACATGCTAATTCATGCTAGAAACATGCTAGTAACATGCTAATTCATGCTAGAATCATGCTAGTAACATGCTAATTCATGCTAGAAACATGCTAGTAACATGCTAATTCATGCTAGAAACATGCTAGTAACATGCTAATCCATGCTAGAATCATGCTAGTAACATGCTAATTCATGCTAGAATCATGCTAGTAACATGCTAATTCATGCTAGAATCATGCTAATTCATGCTAGAATCATGCTAGTAACATGCTAATTCATGCTAGAAACATGCTAGTAACATGCTAATTAATGCTAGAAACATGCTAGTAACATGCTAATTCATGCTAGAATCATGCTAGTAACATGCTAATTCATGCTAGAAACATGCTAGTAACATGCTAATTCATGTAAGAATCATGCTAGTAACATGCTAATTCATGCTAGAATCATGCTAATAACATGCTAATTCATGCTAGAAACATGCTAGTAACATGCTAATTCATGCAAGAATCATGCTAGTTACATGCTAATCCATGCTAGAATCATGCTAGTTACATGCTAATTCATGCTAGAATCATGCTAGTAACATGCTAATTCATTCTAGAATCATGCTAGTAACATGCTGATTCATGCTAGAATCATGCTAATAACATGCTAATTCATGCTAGAATCATGCTAGTAACATGCTAATTCATGCTCGAATCATGCTAGTAACATGCTAATTCATGCTAGAAACATGCTAATTCATGCTCGAATCATGCTAGTAACATGCTAATTCATGCTAGAATCATGCTAGTAACATGCTAATTCATGCTAGAAACATGCTAATTCATGCTAGAATCATGCTAATAACATGCTAAATCATGCTAGAAACATGCTAGTAACATGCTAATTCGTGCTAGAAACATGCTAGTAACATGCTAATTCATGCTAGAATCATGCTAGTAACATGCTAATTCATGCTAGAATCATGCTAATAACATGCTAATTCATGCTAGAAACATGCTAATTCATGCTAGAATCATGCTAATAACATGCTAGTAAAATGCTAATTCATGCTAGAAACATGCTAGTAACATGCTAATTCATGCTAGAATCATGCTAGTAACATGCTAATTCATGCTAGAAACAGGCTAGTAACATGCTAACTCATGCTAGAAACATGCTAGTAACATGCTAATTCATGCTAGAATCATGCTAATTCATGCTAGAAACATGCTAGTAACATGCTAATTCATGCTAGAATCATGCTAGTTACATGCTAATTTATGTTAGAATCATGCTAGTTACTTGCTAATTCATGCTAGTAACATGCTAATTCAGACTCGGCTTTTCAAGCCACCATAAAGTTTGTCCTCAAACTTTAATATCTAGTTAATAGTTCTATTCAGCATGGATGCGATAAATTGATCAAAAGTGACAGTATAAACTTTTACATCATTTTTTTTTCTTTATCTGTTTCAAATAAATGTGTTTCATTAACTTCTTATTCATCAAGGAATCATGAAAAAACGAATGACGATTTCCATAAATGTCTAAAAATTTCTCTTTACCAGCAAATCTACATATTAGAACAATGAGTAACACTATAGTTTAGGTCACAATTCATGTTATTAACTACTGGCTTATTATCTGCCTATTACTAAGATATTAACTGTTTATTAGTAGTTATAAAGTTCAATCTTATTCTGCATTCTGCTTATCCCTAATCCTACCAAAAACCTACACCCAACTTCCACCTTACTAACTATTAATAAACAGCTAATTAGTAGTTTATTAAGCTAGTAGTGTTAGTTAATGGTTTGTTAATTGTGACCTAAACTAAAGTGTTACCGAACACTGTTACCATGCTGCTAAGTCTTGCAGGAAAACATTTGTAGCTGTAGTTATAATGCCTATTAATGTAGAGTTAATGCTTTAGAAATGATTAATTAACTATTTGATAATGTTTAATAAATTATCATTAGTGTGCGGTAGTTAAAGTGTTGCCATTTTTACCAATATACATATTACAAATTTATTCAATGGCACCTTGGAGAGGCATAATGTGTTTAAATGTAACTTTTGTAAGTTTATCCTGTAAAAATCTGCCATGTATGTTTGTAATGAGTCAACAAACACATGTAAACTGCTAAGTATGTAACCCAGGCTCAATATAGATACATATCCCTACGTACATTTTTGGAGATCATGAAATACTTTCCAGAATGTACGTTTTTTTTTTTTTTTTTTTGCAGTTTTTGTATTCACGACTCCACCAGAGGCTGCTGTGTACGCTTTTTCATATCTCAAATTACTCTGGCGAGTGCCATTCGCACCTTTTGTTTTCACGTACATCCACCAGAGATCGCTGTCAACTGACTGACCGACTGACCTATAACCCCAAACACCCACTTCCCTAAACCCAACCAACAGTGTTTTTAAAATCAATCCAGAAAAAGAAAAGCCCACGTCTGATTTTTACCTTGTTTACAGATCTTACCACGTTTTCACCCTGTTATATATATATATATATATATATATATATATATATATATATATATATATATATATATATATACATATATATATATATATACACGCACGCTGTTACACAGAACTGTGCGGCCAACCCTTCAGGCCGTCACAGGCATCATACCACCCTGTAGCGTTCGTTTTAAAGACAAAATGCAGCTATACATAGCTCTAGGTACATAATTCACACTCTCCAGAAATGTATATGGGGGTACATTTTCAAAATAAGCTTGTGTTGGTTTTATGTATGTTTCTGCATCATGCCATCATCATGTCAACCATTTTTTTAACAATATACCCAACCAAACTCATTCCAACCATTATATATCATTTACTGACAATTTGTTCCCTCCTTCTGCATTATAGGCTTCCTTCCTTGACATTTTATTATCTATTACACTCTCTTTTCCTCCTTTTCTTAAATCCCTGGATGTCCATTTAACACCTGTCCTTCCCGCTGCTCTAATTCTCCTGTATTTATTATGTTTCTGTGCTGCAGGCGGTATACCTGCGGTGGTCTCTCTCTCTCTCTCTCTTACTCTCAAACACACATAGACAGGTAGTGCCATGCCTTTTCATTTCCACAAGCAGGTGATTAGATTTACTGTAGCCCTCAGGGACTTGTCCACTGTATTGCTGACTGTAATTCAATCAAACTCAGTCGGAGCCACCTCGATTGTGAAAGTGCATTGCTCCGCAGCGCAGCCTGAGGGTGAAATCAGCAGCATTTCACGAGAACAAGCAGAAGTGTTTTGCGCTTGATGGGATTCAAATAAGGCTTTTAGATGAAAACACTCAAAGAAACGGACGCTTTTGTGAAATATAAAGGAGTAATGGTTAACACAGGTATGCATTTGTGTGATTGAAGTACATGACAGGAAACAAGCACTACAAAAGTCAAGACAGAAATTGCCATGGGGCAAAAATGCCAGCAAACTGAAATAAATTAATCAGATGTTCATTCATGCATTCATTTTCTTTTCAACATAGTTGCCTTCATTAATCAGGGGTCACCACCGCGGAATGAACCACCAACTTATCCAGCATATGTTTTAAGCAGTGCCGCTTACCGCAACCCATCACTAGGAAACCATACACACTCCCTCACACTCATACACTATGGACAATTTAACCTACCCAATTCACCTGTACTGCATATCTTTGGACTGTGGGGGAAACCACAGCACCCAGAGGAAACACGCGAACATGCAAACTCCACACAGAAACTGACCCAGCCAAGGCTCGAACCAGCGACCTTCTCGCTGTAAGGCGACAGCACTATCTACTGCGCCACTGCGTCACCTTGATAAGATCATTGTTAAGATATTTAAACAACAAAATACTTCATCTAAGACATATTTAAAGAATCAGAATATCGAATATTTCACAATTTAGTCAATTTGAGCCATTAATATAAGTCAAGAGAATCAAGTAGAAGCTTTGCACATATGAATACAACAAGATATACCGTATCAAAGAGGTAATGTTGTTGTTTTGAATTTCCATAGGTGGGATTTGAGGCTCTAAACATCATTAAACCCTGGAAACTAGGGTTGGGTACCGAAACCCAACCTAATGCAAATCATTAGATTACTGATGTCCATGTAAACATAGTCACAAGCCCCAACCAGGAGTTCACTGATTTTGCTGACAGCCTTTCCACAGGTCAGTAGTAAGCTAATGTAATGTATGCGATTTATAAATTTTGCATTTATGCAAACAAATGATCAAAAGAAATATATTAATGCAATTCAATATATAAAATATGAATTGATGTATACTTTAAAATTTAATTGTAATGTTCAGTTAAAATATTCTGTTTTTACCATTTTACCAGTACCGTTTTTAAAGTATCAATGTAGCATCGGTATTGAAATAACCTCAAATGATATCCAATCCTACAGGAAACTAATGCTTGTAGTCTAAATGAGCCATTTGCTGTAGTTCTTGTAAGGCATTAAAAAAAATAACTAAATATTTCTCTTTAGAGTGGACTTCGAGAAATTTTAACGGAGTATATGTGTTTATGCCCAAACATAACACACATAAATGACATAAAAAGTGACAGGTTCCGGTCAATGTTTTGATATTGACCCCATGGAGGGTCAGATGTTCCTCAGTTCATCCAAAACTTATCATTTAGTATTCAGCAATATTATTGATTTAACTGCAACGAGACTATGAAAGCAAAACTGGAATGGAATCAAGCTGAATAATAATACACTTTTTCTATTGTAGTATAACTATTGCCATTTTTCGTTACTGAAAACCGATTAAGCTTAAGATCTAAAGCTGCACTGAAAGAATAAGTAAAGCTAACTGGACTAATAAAAGCTAATCTTGCATTTCATACTCATCTTAGAAAACCTCAGACCCTGAGGAGACGTCTTTTGTATTTTAAAAAGAAACTTTCAAACTAAAGCTGTCAAATTATGGGGAAAATAAAATGAAATTAAAATGATTTAATTAATTATATTCAATTAAATATTTTAAAACAGACATGTGAGCAAGGTGAAAACTAAATAATATAGCCTTTAATTATTTATAAATATTAAATCGTTCAGAGTTCAGAGCACTGAGACTGAGAACGGGACAAAAAACGCAGATAAACAGTACAATTTGTACAGAAAATGCCAACAGCAACTAAGCTCGCTTTAGCTCATCGAGTTCCCCCTCTGCATAATGTCCCTGGTGGGAGTCTCTTTCACAGATAAACATTCACTCTTCCCTCCCTTACCACAAGCTCATTTCATTCAGCCAGATAAGTTTGCTTCTATTAAACGCAAACCACAATGGCATGCTTGCGGGAAAGGACATGGGTTTGCCAATAATGAATAAAACCTTTGTAAAGTGCTCAGGGGCCCGGTAATAGTGCGAGAGAGTTACAATTACAGTTAGAGTTATGCGGAATAACACATTATGCAGAACAGGGCACAATCAAAACAGCATAAAAATGTAATATACATATGAGATACTTACATTTTATGCAATACCACCCCATAAACGGTTATGGACATGGGGTGATTGTCAGTTTACGAAAATATGATTGCTTTTCATAATGTTACCGGTCATGAAATGAATACTGACTCTATTTGTGCTCTGAATGCACTGGTGCATATATTCTTCATGATATTTAATCAGAATTGAATTAATTTCTCTATTTGTCAGGTTTTGTTGTGATTTAAAGCATTTGACAGCTGGAAATTATAAAGATGTAAACTATTTTAGTAATTCTGACATTGTTTTGGCAGATTTACATTCAAAGAATTGCTCCATTCTTATATTATATATATACAGTATATACAATATCACACGAGTAGCAGTGCGATGTGGCTGTATATCGGCACCGATGGGAGGCGTGCAGCCGAGTGCCTAACTGTAACTTCCAACCCAGGCTCATTCTGAGACCGTAGTCCCGTGGACGTTTCTAGAGACTGCGAAATATGTCTCGGGACATATGTATTTTTGCAATTTTTGTTTTCGTGAATCCATGAGAGGCTGCTCTGCGCGCTAGTTACGCGTCTTGAACGTCTCTCGCGAGCGCCATTCGCGTATGCGCTGTTCTCGTGTAAACCCGCCAGAGGCTGCTGTCGAATGACCTTCTGCCTGTCTGCCTAGATGACAGAATGATTGACCGTGCGACCGGCCAATCGGCTGAATCACCCTCCTCCTTCCCTAAACCCAACCAACGACGATTCACAAAAGCCATCCAGAAAAAGAAAAGCCCTCATCTGATTTTTACCACATTTTCGGATTTTGACCACATTCTCACCCTGTGATGAACTTGTTCGCTATTTTTTTTTTTTTGATTTTTTTTTTTTTTTACCTGATTTCTGGAACCACTCTTCCCCGGATTCAAACCCGGTCGTCGTCGTCAACACCTCTCTGCGCCTCGAGTCCACCAACGTACATGAAGAGCTAACCAGACAAACTGGTTGCGGTGGGCGAGCGGCCAGCCGGCAAGTGCTGAAGGGAACAACGTCACACCGCCCCGCAGCATTCACTTAAAAAAATGAAATGCAGCCATACGTACCCCCGGCTACGTATTTCGCGCTCTCCAGAAACGTCCACGGGACTACGTTTTCAGAATGAGCCCGGGTTGGTAAGTTCACACCGAAAGCGGCGAGAGCGTCAAAGTAAGGGGAAGTCAATAGGTGCATTTGACTTGAACCACGGCTGCAGCTGATGATCAACGAGATTAGCCGTGCGAAGGCGGGGCAAAAAAGCCTCAAAAGTACATTATGTTGCCCAAAAGCAGCAATATTTGTCAAACTGTAGAGTGTCCTCTGCTTTTTGCTGTATGTGGGCGTAGTAATACACAAGGATGAAAGGTGAAGAGGCCGGTCGAGTGCTGTTACTTGCAAAATAATGCACGGCTATCAGCTAATCAGATTCAAGAACCAGACAGAACTGTTGTATATATATATATATACTCACTGGCAGTATACCTAGATACAGCCACTGACTAATTGTTTATTATCACTCAGAAGACTCACATTGTGAATAGGGGCATTTTCAATTTCTCTGTTGAGCATATTACTTGCATATTTAATTTTTACACACAATCTTCATTTTAGCTTTAAAATGATTATAATATTGTGTATTGCAGTGTATTAGTGAGTACCACCATGTTCTATGGTAGTGAAAGAAGAAAATGACAGAACTGGCTCTTCCTGCAGATGAAAGTGAGGATGAGATGGGTTTTAGTGACCATGAGAATGTTGCAGATTGGACATTTGATAGAGACAGTTCAGGTAAGTTAGCTCAGAGGTATAAGACTGACTATATTATATAGTATAATATATAAACATTGTTAGCTAGTAGCTACATTATTCTGATGCATCTGGAAATACTAGACTTGTTTTTTAGTGTTATTATAATTACTGGAGAAAACTTTTATATTTACTGTATGTTGTATATATGATAATTCAATATTATAATTGTTTTCAATAATTTTCAGCAAAAAAGAATGGAATAAATGAAAGCTGTTGGAATATCAGTTGTCGGAAAGTACGTATAAGGTGTCATTTTTAAGTTTTGTGTTAAAGCTTGTGATACTGCAACACCAATTAAGTAATTTCAAGAGTTCACACTTAGCTGATAATCAATAAAGCGTATTTGGCATGCTGTCCCGGGAGAGAGCCCTGAGCTCGTAATATCCTCAAGCCCGGGGCTCCCTCCCGTTAGAAGGGTGAGAGGGAAGTTCGAGCTCAGGTACGTCTCGAGAACTCCCCCCAAAAAAAGCTTTAAGCTCGGGACAGCAGCCGCGTATTGAAGTGCCCCCCAAAAGGCGAGAGGTCAGTGCCAAATCCGGCTGCTGGATGAATGAATTGAAGGGAGATTGTTGGAGCGGAAGTTGGAGCGGGCTCTTAGGAGGGGCTGGGGGCAGTGCCTAGCAGAAGGAAGGAGAGTAGCAGGGGGACTTGATGCTAGAAATAGAAAAGTAGCGGAGTAACTCGACGCTGAAAGAAGAAAAGTAACGGAGGATCTCAAAGCTGAGAAAGGGGTTGGGAGTGGGAAGGGGAGAGGAGTTGTAGAGGGGGTGGAGAAAAGAGCGGAAGCATTCGACGCTGGAAGGAAGTGAAGGGGATGCGGAGGAACTCAACGCTAGGAAAGAGAGAGCATGAGATGTGGAGGAACTCGACGCTGGAAAGGTAAAGAAAAGAAATCTATTGGGCGTGGGGGCCTGGAGTATTGTCTGAGACTCAGAGCTCTGGGAGTTAGAGCTGTAGGATTGAACTATTACAGGAGTCTGAGAGGGGTGGGAGTGGTGGAGACTCCTGTGGGAGGTGGGCTGAGCGGGACTCCGGGGGAGTCCAAGCATGGAGAGGGCTCCTTGGGAGTCAGGGTTGGTGAGTGATGCTATTGTGAAATATGGAAAGAGTAGCGGAGTAACTCAACGCTGAAGAAAGAAAGTAGCGGAGAAACTCAATGCTGGAAGGGGGATTTGGGAGTTAGAGGTGGGGAGAGGAGAGGAGTTGTAATAGGGGGAGGTTGGAGGAAAGAGCGGAAGCATTCAACGCTAGAAGGAAAGGAAGGAGATGCGGAGGAACTCGACACTAGAGAATTTAGAACAGGAGATGCGGAGGAACTCAGTGCTAGAAAGCAAGAAAGATGTGGGGGTAATTGATTGACTCCGGGGGAGTCAGATCTTGGAGGGTGATGCTTAGGCTGAAGAGATGAGAGTAGCGGAAGAACTCAACGCTAGAAGGAAGAGATAGTAGCGGAGCAAGTCAACGCTGAAAAAAGAAAAGTAGCGGAGAAACTCAACGCTGGAAGGGGGATTTGGGAGTTAGAGGTGGGGAGAGGAGAGGAGTTGTAATAGGGGGAGGTTGGAGGAAAGAGCGAAAGCATTCAACGCAAGAAGGAAGGGAAGGAGATGCGGAGGAACTCGACGCTAGAGAATTTAGAACAGGAGATGCGGAGGAACTCAACGCTAGAAAGCAAGAAAGATGTGGGGGTAATTGATTGACTCCGGGGGAGTCAGATCTTGGAGGGTGATGCTTAGGCTGAAGAAATGAGAGTAGAGGAAGAACTCAACGCTAGAAGGAAGAGATAGTAGTGGAGCAAGTCGACGCTGAAAAAAGAAAAGTAGCGGAGAAACTCAACGCTGGAAAGGGGGTAGGGAGTAAAAGATGTTGGGGGGGGGCGGAAGAGGGGGAGATGGAGGAAAGAGTGGAAGCAATCGAAGCTTGAAGGAAGGAAAGGAGGTGCGGAGAAACTCGACGCGGGAAGGAAGTGGAAGACAAGATTTTTATACTGGTGGCCTGGAGAAAACGTGTTGCTCATGTTGGGGTTGAGGTTCGGGCACTCCAGGGAGAGCTAAGGGGAGATTATGTGCTGAAATTAGAGCGATAGGGGGGGGGGGGGGGGCAGAGTTAAATTTATGTCCTTGTATTCAAGATGGTGGGTGTCGTCTGGGCTTCTTTGAGATAGAATCGGCTGAATCGGATGTAGGTATTAAAAGCATCCGAGGACCAGCGGCTGAGAGCTGGAATGGCTGGAGAATGAATAGGGGGGGGAGCCTAATAGAAGTAGTATTACTTTGAGGTGTTTTTGGAACCAGAATAGAGTTACTGGACGGTTAGCGTCATCAGTAAAAGTGGGGAGGAAGGGTTGAGGTCTTGGGATCTCCTCAGCTGTAGGAATGCTAGAAGGATTTGAAATGGGAGTGGGGAGATCAAAATGTAAATGAGTGGCCATTGTGGATTTGATCTGTTTTGCTCTGCAGGATAAAGAAACCATCTTCTCCCCCATTAAGCAAAGTTAAATCAGAGATGGTGGGGTGGATGGAATGGTTATGAATTTTGAGCATCCAAGATGCCGTAAAAGGCTAGAGTGAACATGCGTCGTGAGTGCAAGCTGTGTGGAAAGACTGAACGGTGTTATGAGTCCTCCCGCAGAATATTAAATACTGCCAGTAGTGACGTGGAGATGAAAGGAATAGGGGCTCGGGTAGAGCGTCACCACAGTTGTAGTGGTGCTATGGTGAGTGTAGCTCAGCGGAGCACCTCTGCTGTTGCAAGGTGCAGTAGTAGTCGGTATTGGAGAGTTGTGAGTGCGCCCACAGGAATGTTAAACACTGTCAGTAGTGATATGTAGAGATGAAAGTGAATAAGGGCTTAGCTGTCACTCAGTTGCGGTAATGCTATGGGTGAGTGTAGCTCAGCGGAGCATCTCTGCTGCTGCGGAGGGTCAGTATGGAGGCAATGTGTGGAAGCATTTACTGCTGTATTAATGCGGGGCAGTGTGATGCTAGTGGTATTGGACATGTAAGTGTATATGAGCTTGTTTAAAGCGCCACTGCTGCAGCAATTGAAAATTGGAATGACTCCTAAATGAGTCTGGGCTGTGGTGAATGAGAATGAATGGCTGTATGGGATAGTTCAAGTTGTGCTTGTACCTAAAATCACATCTGAAATGTTTGAAATGTGTGAGTGGGGGAGGGGATGTCAAAAATGTATATAAAATGTGCTTTGCGGAATTGATCGGTTTTGCTTAATAGAGAAAGATGGAGTTCCTTCTGTCAGATCAGATATGGTGAGGTGGATTGTGGGATTGAGATTGATGTTAATTCGGAGCATCTCAAAACCCAAAAAGGCTAGTGTAAAAATGGCATCGTGGATGTGGCTGTATGTGTGGAAATGTATCCTTTGTGTAGAGTGTGATTGTATTTGGAATGGATGTGGAATGTAATGGGTTGGATGAAGGTCAGCTTCTGGGGCCGGCTGTCATGATCTCTAGAATGAGAAATGAGAGAGAATCAGAAATTAAATCTTACAACATGGTACATGTAGAGCAGACATAATAAACAGTTTTAGCTGATATCCATGCGAGGCGTCTTAATAAGCGTATGGGCAACTGTGAGCGTCATTGTCGCTGTGTGCGAGGATAGTAGGAGTGGGCATTCATCCCCCACAGGATGGCAGATGGAAGCAGAGCTGAGGATTTGGGGTGTGCTTGTCTGGTGGTGCTGGAAGTACATCTTGAAGACTGAGTGGTGGAGTTTAGTTTAACCCCTTAGTGATATAGAATTTGTTTAAAATGTAAATGTATCTAACGCCGAGTTAATAGATAAAGCATTACTGTGTTTATCAGAAATGTCTGCCTCCTATTCATAGCAGTCAAGCGGGAAGTTTTTTTCTTTGCCATTTCACCTCCAACCGATGTGCCAATATAAGGTTAAATATGACACTTGTGTATGGACATATGCGTCACTGGCTTATAACAATTTGACATCTGTGCTCGATGTTGTGAATGTATCTCGCTGATTGGGTAATAATCTTCTCAGCAGTTAAATGGCTATCAGATGCGGCAGAGTTTTTATTATTTATTTATTTATTTATTTATTTATTTATTTATTTATTTATTTATTTATTTATTTATTTAAATAAATATATCAAATGCCAACATCAAACTATGAACTTTCAAAAGTCACCACTAAGTAAAATCTGTGTTAATGGAATGATTGTTATGGGCTTTATTTTAATCCATGTTTAAATAACATGTTAGGGATCTTTACATGATTAAATTCGCAAGCATATCTGGCTCAATTAATTCACGAAGTCTTTTACAGCAGAGTTCATTCATAATTTATCGAGAGAGGGCGGAACCGTATCGAGTTTTAGAGCTCATTGGATAGTGACGCCTAACATTTCCGCTATTGGCTCAATGGAGTGTCAATCAAAGATCGGCGGCCATTTTGTTTACCAAATACTAGTGTTTGTGTGAAAGACGCTACTGCACGCCGGTGACTAGACTGAATGATAACAGCGATGTTTATCGACGTATGGATATGTCGTGGACTAATGTTTACAAATTATGTTGCCTGGATCCTTGCAGTCAAATACTTATGGATATGTGGACGTGCTGGAGGCTTGAGGGGTGAGTTTTTGGTTTGAAATCTTTCTAGTCACACAAGTCTTGTCTTTCAAAAGATTTATAAAAGGTTTAGTCTTTGTTTGAGAGAAGTTATTTTCGCGAAGCTTCCACTTATATACGTTACCGAGGGTGCACTGCTAGGAGAGCAGTGAGAGTTCGGCTTTATTACATGGCTTGGATCGCCGACGTCTTGAGTTTAGTTGGAGTTTGTGAACTGTGTTTGTGTGAGGCAGTTTGAAGTAGAAGGTGGAAGAGCTTGTGGGACGACGTTTTGCCGGAATGCTGGCGAGGCTGCGGCTAAATTCTTAGGGAGAGCGGGGCTCTGGCTGGAGTTGTTGTTTGTTTGTTTGTTTGTTTGTTTGTTCTTCAGTCTCGATAGGTTAAATGGTGCGATGCTGGAGCGTTTTGAAGCGGGAAGCAAGCTTCAAGACGAAGAAAACGAGTGAAAAACTCTATTTATAATGCTTCCGTAATCATCTGGGTCATCTCGAAATTAGTTTATAAACAAACCACACTTCAAACAACAAAATTATTAATTATAAGGAAAATTCTAAATTTGAAATTTCTAAGTTAGATCTATTGTTGGACGTTGTTGCCATATGGCAACATATCATAAAGTACCTTAAAAAAATACATTTTTCAAAAAAAATTTTTACAGCACTTCAAGTTAAGCCATTTTAAGAAAAGAAAAACAGGTGATATATTTATATCGATATAATAGATATAAATATATAGATATAATATATACATTTTTATAGATTTATCATAATGTGGCGGTAGAGGGTTAATTTTGCATCAAAATGATGCAGTTTCGGTTCATTCTTTAATTCCGTTTGAAGCATATCAAAGCCTTAGAGTGGGATTTCTGAATAACTTGTCTATGGTTAAATGTCTAGAAATAACAAACTGCTTGTGCTACAAACCAATATGCTCATGACAATTCATTAAAATTTAAATAGCATTGTAAGAAAATACCAATTTGCAACAACAATCAGCATGAAAAGCTGTTCTGAATGGCTAAAAATAAGATCAGAATTCACATTTAAGTAACAATGGGCATGGCCATTCCTACCGTATGTGACAAATAAGGTGGATATTTCCTCACCCTTACTGTAAAAGATTTGCTAAGTACAAATGCTCTTTAATCTGTAGTAAGGATGTGTTTCTCTCATAGACATGTACACCAGTTGTTGCTTAAGCCAGTTATGATCTTATATTTGGATAAAGGAAAATGTTTTAACATGTTTACGTAACCACATGCATTATCCAACCCAGGCTTACTCTGAAAACATAGCCCATATACATTTCTGGAGAGAGTCAAATACGTCCCAGGAGCTACGTTTTTTTGCTGTTTTTGTTTTCGTAAATCCACCATGGGCTGTTATGTACACTTTTTGAGATCTCAAATTTCTCTCGCGAGTGCCATTGGCAGCTCCTGTTCTAGCGTAAATCCACCAGAGGCCGTTGTCGACTGACTGAATAACCGACTGAATGACTGACTGACCGATTGACTGACCCACCCTCCTCCTTCCCTAAACCCAACCCTAAATCCTTCCCTAAACCCCAGTGTTTTCAAAAGCACTGATTGACCCACGCACCCACTTCCCTAAACCCAACTGACAGTTTTAAAAAGCAATCCAGAAAAAGAGAAGTCCTCACCGCAGCCTGATTTTTACCACGTTTTCAGATTTCACCACATTCTCACCCTGCTATTTACATGTTTATTTTATTTTTTGGCTTTTGTTTTTGTCCTAGCTGCTTTCTGGAACTGTTCTTCACCGGACTCAAACCCCGACGTCATGTTCATTTCCTCTTCGTGTGTCAAGTCCGCCAACGCACATGTCGAGCTCCTGGAAAAACTGGTAACAGCAGAAAATCCGTCTATACTGAGGTAAGTGGTCAGCTGGTAAACGTGGAAGGAATGGCATCATACAGTCTTGTAGCGTTTGTTTTAAAGATGTACTTTTGGCTACATCATTTGTGATCTCCAGAAAGTATATAGGGCTACATTTTCAGAATGAGCCTATATTGGCATTATCAGTTTAAGATTTAAGGGTTAAGAATGTGCATGTAAAAATCACCATCTATAAAATCGATATTTCTTACATATTCATTTGGATCTAGAATAAGTGAATATATTTTAACTGATAAACTACAAGATAATAGCAATCTACATATGCTCAACTGGCCAGGTGACTGTGAACAAGTGTTTTGCTCTAGCTCATGGTTTTTAAAAGTGTACTTCACTGCTCGTGTTGGTGGATAACAGTAAACAGCGTCAGTAAGAGTGTTCTCAGATAGTGCTTCACAATTGTTTGTCAAAATCTCAAACAGCAGCTAAAGCGGAGCTGTCACAACACCTCCTTCAGTGGGGTCTCCAGCTCAGCGGAGCAGCTCGCCATTTCCAGCGTTACATCACCAGACACCTTTTTTTTTTCTCTGTAAGCGCTTTCTTTTCAGCAAGAAAACCTTCAGTTTCTCTTGCTGACATTCAGGACCAAGCTGCTGAATGTGTGTCTGAGGCTCATCTGATCTTCAAACTGGGTGCTTTTACTATTATTATCATTATTATTGATGGTAGCAATGTGTTCAGTCTGGATGACGTGGGGGAATAAAAATTGATTATTATAGACTAGCAAATCAGTTTAATAAAATGATTTCTGCAAATCATGTGACTTTCAATATTGATAATGTTCATTTTTAATTGTAATAATATTTATTTGTTGTCTTTGATCAATTTTGAGACTTCAAAGCATTCAAAAAGCTTAATGTTTCCATTTTTTTTTTACCTCTACTATATATCCATAGTACTCTGACAGTGTTATACCTAAAAATATATTTTAGTGTTTCCAGAGATCACCCCAAAATGAAAATGTACTCACAATTTACACTCATGTGGTTTCAAATATGTATAGCTTATTTATTTCTGTTGAAGAAGAATGTGGAAACCAGTAGCCATTCCAGGCATCCATATGGAAGAAAAAAATGATATGGAGGTTGATGGGTACGAGTTTCCAACATTCTTTAAAACAGAGGTCTCAAACTGCAGGCCCACTGGCCATTTGCACCGGCCATTTTAAAATGAGTTTTATACTAACTGTATTGTGTTTAACAAAAACATCTCCATGGCTTACACATTATGAGGTGGTGTAAATATGATCATTTTGCTAATAAATTTTCCTCATATGCATATTAAGATTTGTAAAAAAAAAAAAAAAAAAAAAAAAAAAAAAGGTCATTATTAAAATTTGACTGCTGGCTGAATTGAACGTGCTAAAGTAAAAGTGAATTATCTATCTATCTATCTATCTATCTATCTATCTATCTATCTATCTATCTATCTATCTATCTATCTATCTATCTATCTATCTATCTATCTATCTATCTATCTATCTATCTATCTATCTATCTATCTATCTATCTATCTATCTATCTATCTATCTATCTATCTATCTATCTATCTATCTATCTATCTATCTATCTATCTATCTATCTATCTATCTATCTATCTATCTATCTATCTATCTATCTATCTATCTATCTATCTATCTATCTATCTATCTATCTATATATATATATATATATATATATATATATAAAACAACATTTTTCTCTCTTTGTCGTAGTTTTACAAAATAAGAAATATATTTACAAGAACAATTGCCAGTAAAGTCACTAAAGTTTCTGCTGTTCTTGCTCTTTCTGTTAAACTTTTGGTTAAGCAACAATTGATTGGGACAGAATAATAATTAATATTATGCCTTTTATTAAATTGTAGTATTTTCATAGCAATTTAAACTACCACTTTAATATGTTCAATAAGAAACAAAAAGAAGGGAATAATGTTTGAGTGCATCAATTACATCAGGTTTCCACTTTTTTGTTATGCTTGAACGTTAAAGCGGCCCTCCTATCAATTGTCAGTCACTGATACGGCCCCTTGCCAATTTGAGTTTGAGACACCTGCTTTTCTGTTCAACATAAGAAATAAACTGAAACAGGCTTGAAACAGGAGGAGGGAGAGTCATTGAAGATAGATTTTATATTTTTGGGTAAAGTGTCAATTTAAATTTGAATTCCTGTAAATAAAAATATAATTATTTTTTTTGTTTGTACATCAAATAGAAGCAATCTAGCCCAAATACAAGTTAAAATCAAATTTTTTTTGTCTGTAAACTTATATAGTTTTTTTACAGTAGTTCCAAACATATGTGGATGTTTTCATTTAAACCGTAGTGTGAAATATTCAAAATAGAATGATGTGTATATGTCTTACATGAAAATACATCCTCACTAAAATCCTCACCAAATTCTCTAATATTATTGTAAGTACTTCACAGTATCATTAAACTGAACTGAATTGAACTGAATTATAACAGGATATACCTTCATTTGTCTTACCATAAATTGTAAGATTGTTGCATAGTTGCTCTGACAGTGAAATTAACCAATCAACTATTTCCCAGTGGTTAATTATTTTGCTTTTTTTTTATTTTTCTTTGAATATCAGTTCAGTAGTTTTACTACATCTTATAAAAAGCTGAATTTGTTAACCCACATTGAACACAATGGTAAAAGATTGCTTTTTGCTAGCAATTATTACTACTACTACTACTACTACTACTGATGGCTGTGATATATGTTCAGTGCATGCTTACACTACAGTTGCCCTGAACTGTGATGAGGCACGAAAGTCCCCTCCCCCCTCCCCTCTTCCCCAACAGCCTGCACTCACACTGCATTATGCCTTCCAAACCGGATAATCGGATAGTTATTGGATAATCAGTTACATGTTTTTAAAAGTAGAGCATTGGATTGAAAGAATGCTCCTTTCAAAATAGCTCATTCACACCCAACATGTCTTTGCCTCTAAAAATGTGAGAACATGAAAATGTGCAACATTCAGGAAAAATTTGTTTATTTATTTTATTTGTTTTTAAACGCAGCATAAAGCATGAGGAACTTCAACCTTTACACACAATGCTGCTCATAACTTTTAGTTCCAAAGCAGTGGACAACCATTGCAAGTTTCTGTTTACAGGCCCTCAGTGTGCTGTGTTTGGATACACTCCTGCTCTATGCTGTGTCTTTTGTGCGGGCAATGTAATGTAAACTGTTTGGCCATCAATAATAATGATAGAGTAGCAAATTAGCATATTAAATATGGATCAAATGACACTAAGGTTGGATTGATGAAGCTGACCATTCATCTTGGAATCGTAGGAATAAATTACATTTCACAGTATATTCACGCATAGTAGGAAACAGTATTACATTGAAACAACATTCCACAACATGTCTGTTTTGTTTATGATTGATTGATTGATTTTCTCTCAAAAACATTAACAAACCTTATTTTTTTACAATGTTATTTTTTCCATTACTGTATAGCAAATTTTGATTAACAATAGCTGGACAGGGATGGGCAGTATTTATGATACATGTATTTCAAATACAAAATAGTATTTTGTAATTTGTATTTTATAGGTTTATGAAAATGGCTTAATATTTTGTATCAAAATACTTCAGTGTCTTGTATTTTTGTATTTTTAAAAGCCTTCAGCACATAATCATTCCTTTTCTCAGTGCTGCAGGGGGAAATGCAGAGGAAGTTTAGAAATATAAAACAGCTAAAGATGCTGTACTGGTGTTCACTAAGGGGGTAAACTGAGACTCTTCCAGTTAAAGAAGAACCGAAAAACTCTTGTGAGAATGAGTAAACTGCACCAATAATAGTAGTTTTAGATGGACTACTGATGTAGATGCTAAGAAAATAAGACAAACGCATAAAAATAAGTCCTACAGGCGATTTCTGCAATACTTCATTGGCTGTTTTAGATGCCAGTAGCTGATCTGCATGTGCACTGTATAGTTAATGAAGCGGATAACACCAGACTTCCGTTACACGGCGGCAGCAGCAGGATATATATGAAGAGTTTATTTCCAATAACAGATAACTCAATTTTTTAGACGTTTTATGTTGTGCATTGAAGAGTACAACTGCAATTAATGGAAATGACTAAAACTGGGGATTTTAGTAGTTTTCAGAAATCATGTTTTTGCATTAAGTATTGAAGACCTCAATTGCAAAAAAAAAAAAAAAAGATTTATCTAAAAAATATACATGTGAACAAAAAATATCCATATATCACCCTTTTAAAATATAAGACTGTTAAGAGATGATGGCAATTTAATTGAATGGAAACAATGAAGAGGTCTAGTGCTATATTCCAACTTTATCTGCATTACACAGTTTTTACTGTGATTAAACCTCTTCAAGACAGAACTTTCTGTATGAAATGTGTACAAAATATATACTAAAATGAAAGGGAAACAAAGGTTTATGAATACCTCCTCATGTGCAGGAGTAGAGGTGAATGAGCTGGCAGATAATCTGACTTAAACTTGCTCAGAGAAACGCTGTTGCTGTCAATCATTGTTTACTTCACTAAGTCAGTTTAACGGTCAGAGGATTGATATGTCTATTGATGAAAGATTTGTGAAGAAATTTCATGCTCCCTTGTAAAAGTATTTTGTAGTATTTTCAAAATACAACCTACAGTATTTTATTTTGGTACATTTGTTGCTCCTATATTTTGCAGTTTATTTTGCAAGTATTTTATTTTAAAAACCATTTCAATGTATCCCTGTAGCTGAATTAGGCTTGAAGAATGGAATTATTATTTTCTAAGCATAAAATATTGCATTTAATGTATAATATATAATATGGCAGTCCTGTTTCTAACAAAACATGCACTTCTACCAAGTTTGGGATTTTTTTTAGATCAACATGGTGGGAAATATGATTCCAGAATGTGTACATACATATTTATGTGCAAAGCGAACAATCTATATAGCATGCATGTTTTTTAATCGCCTCTGTTGTGGCAAATCTGTTAACATTTGCATGGCTGTAAAAGACTTATTTTCGTGGGAAGAAAAGGGCTTTCGATGGCGTCATCTAATTACTAGCTGCATCTGAAGTTCAATCTCCAGTCTTTATCCTGCAGTAAAGCTGCTTTAAACACAACCCAAGTAAACGGCAGGTTGCTTTTTAATGGCCTCTCCATTAAAAATATAATAAAAATAAATAAATAACCATATTGTTGACTTTGCTGAAGCACACTAATATGTTTCTTTTTCAGATTTATTCATTTTCTTTCCTAAAGCTCATGTGGGGTAGATCAACAGTGCCTCTTAGTGGACATTATGAATATTTCAGAGGGCCAGAGGTTAATCTATATTTCATGGAAGTGTGTGAAATATACCTGAAACTACAGTTTTACCCATCAATCTTTTTTTTCTTTCTTTTTTAAATGCTGTTTTTGTACAAACTGACTGTGAGACAATTACCTTTTCAGAGCAGGATGACAACAACTCAGAACATCTATCAATTTTCTTGACACCTTAGTAAGACTCTTCACTTCTTTGTTGAGAAAGATCAATTTACGGTGAACTTACGAAAATGAAAGTGTAGGATGAAAAATGTAGACAGGAAAGGGAAGATCAATTGAATCTGACAAACAAGTCCAAACAAAAGAGAAAATCTGGGACAGTATTAGAAAAGTAATCATTGATGATAATAAATATAAATTAATTAATTAATAATAATAATAATAATAATAGTAATAATAATAATAATAATAATAGAGGCAATTGTTGTGTTATCTTATATAACATTGGTAGCAAATAAATGTAAAGTACCAATGGATAGGTACAGTACATACTACAACATATATAAAACACTAACAAGAGTCATAATTATAATATTAATTTATTACTGCTAGTAGGCATAGTAGTAATAATTACTAGTTTTTTAAAAATATTACTGTATAATATAAAATAATAATAATCAATACTTACAATCAATAATACAATAATGCCGATCTTTAGAACGGACAATTTTTTAACTAGATGTGGCCATAGTAATAGTATTAATCGGTTGTTATTATTATTATTATTATTATGAATAATAATAACAATAATAATAATAATAATAATTAAATAATGATGATATTATTATTATTATTATTATTAAGAAGAAGAAGAATACTGATAATAATTATAATAACAACAACAACACTGCTACTGCCATTTTCTACTGCTGCTGCTGATAATAATAACAATAAATAAATAAACAAACAAACAAATAAATAAATAAATAAAAATTTGCTCTGTAAAAACACTTGAAAGAAACAAAAAGTTTTAACAATCTTAAATCCAGTGTTCACTTTTTTCATGAAATTTGCTATTGAATTTTTGCTAGAAACATTAGCTCATTAGGTTTCATCATTGTTAGGTTTCATTTAAACATTTATACCATTTTAGAAAACGTTATTCATATTGCAGTGCCTTTTCTCAAAGATATTTCTCCATTCATCAAAGTAGTACATCTTGCCAAGGGCACCTGAGATTCTCCCTTCACAAACGCCTCATTTATCACTCATAATCCCTGTTAATCACGGTGCAGCGCCTCCCCGGTGGTGTGAATCATGATTGCTGATATAATTTAGAGTCAATTGGAAAGGATGTGCAGACGTGGCTGACAAGTGTTGTTTCATAAACGGCTGACATATTGTTCAAATTAGCTTGGTTTTCCTATTGACCCAGCAGATCACGATGTATTACACCACCTTTCAGAAAGTTCATTAAGCCGTTTTCAACTATGATAATATGATAGAAATATTGTGGAGGGTTCAGTCTCTTTAGAATGGCGCACCACCTTGCAAATCAGTGAAAACTATAACATTTGGCTGCTAATTAAGTAGGGTTTGTCAGATAATTAGAGAAATCACCACCAGGGGCGCCCTTGAGATCAAAGATTATATAAATGACAAGACGTGCACAATTATGAAAACACTACGAAATGAGGAACATGGGTGTATTATGTTCCTTTCAATTAAAGCCCTGCGGCGTCACCTTTACAGTACCTCCAAATCAGTAATTTTATGTATCACTTGATACTTAGATGTTCTTAATATTGATAAAGAGATACTGTGTCCCGAGCGGTTTCTGTATATGCAATCTGAGGAGTCAAAAAGGACATTAGCTATTTTTTCATTCATCCATAGATATTTACATTAGATGTCACCTACGCTGTTGTTGCCTATTGGAAGAAATGCATCAATAGAGCCGCCATTTTGGTACAGGGTAGCGCTCTTTTGAAATGAATGCGGGACCAAGATGCAGTGGAGGACTGGCCATCCAGAGCCATATATATATATATATATATATGATTGGGAGTCTTCCCGCTGGTCTGTATGCAAATCTTTATTTAAATTACAAAAATTATAATTTTATATCGCTTTTCTACATCGATTGATAAGTGAACGCATGGGCATTGCCAACAAAAAGCATATGTTTGGGTGCATGGAAATGTATTATCTCCCTCCATGTAAATTTGATGTAAGGAAACGATTCATATGTGATTGAATCTCCTTTATGAACGATTTATGTGAGCCATCGATATCCCTGGGTCTCAATGTATTATATGGTATATGTTCAGACTGACATCGTCATGGTGTTAATTTGTTTATTTTTATAACAGCAGTAAAAAAAAACTAAATTATTTGAATTGTACAACCGTACAATCTAAAAATGTACATTTATTTTTACATCTTTTTTTTTTCCACAAAGTGTGCTGTGTATTTTTATGGGCTTCTGCAAGAACATTTCAAGTACACAACTAATACATTGATATTAGTATACTTAAAGTATACTTTTGACCTTAACTTATGTATACTTCTTTTTCCTAAGGGTGCATTTACTGACTTACCAAGATCAGTCTTGTACAGCCAGGGGGAGTATTGCTGCTCTGACAGCCAAGTTTGGGCAAAGATAGGGATGCTCAGATCAGGATTTTTGCAGCTGATATTGAGTACCGATTCCTTGTCATGGTGATCGGCTGATACTGAGCACCGATTCTAATGCTTCAAGCTTTATAATGCATTGAGCACATTTTCCCTCCAAGTATGAACCTTAAGAGAAAATCTTGCCTTACCTAAGAGAATAAATGAAGTATGCTGCATATAATATCTTAAACACGTCTCTTATAACCATTCAGGTGTGAACGTGTCATGGCCAGAAGCAGCTTTACAGAAAGTAACTCATCTATTCATTCATTTGACTTCAGCTTAGTCCCTTATTTAGCAGGGCTATCCACAGCAGAATGAACCGCCACAGAAAATAATATAACTCAGATATAAAATTCTGAAAAATTACGAAGCAATTTGGAAACATTGGAAATGATGAAAGAAGAGTTCAACATGTCTCAATCAAGAAAAAGTTTGGAGCATATATGTTACAGCAAATTCCTTGCTGACTTTGCAGTCCCCAGCAGGTAATGTTTTTAGACGCAGGACACTTGCTTGAATTTGGATCCATTTTTATTCTTGCTTCCAAAACATGTTCCAAAACAAACAACGTACAATATTTTCTCAATGTCCTCCAAAGGAGTGTTTGAAAACTGTGTCTCTTCCACTGGCATTGCTCATTAGGTTCAGCTGATATTGGCTCTCCAACAGTGCAGTGACTAGTATGCCCCATAGGTGGCAGCACAACAGCTGGCAAAAAGCAGGCCAAAAATAAAACAAAATAAAATAAATTAAATACATTACTATATTACTAATTCAGGGCTCCGACAGTATATTTGATGCATAAGAATGTAAAATGCACACCTATAAGTCTAATACTCTTTTACTAAAAGGAAAAAAGCCTATAAACTACTGTTTATTGCAATAAATATATTACAAGAAGTTTTATAATTAAATATTCATGTCTAATACACATCTAATAATTCCAGCCAGCTTTGAGTGAACTTGCAATACTATCAAAAACTCTGAACTTTCAGTTGTTATGCGTAAAAAGGCCTAAATACATTCAGGACCATTCAAATATTGCTCGTCTCCATATTGACAGCAGATATCTCAATGAGAGAGAGGGATAGAGAGAGGGGGATTTGCATTCGCGTTATCTTTACTGCTCTATTCATTTAACCTAACAAATGTAATGTTTAGACCATCATTGTTCCTCTCGCGATCTGTTCTCCTGCTCATTCACTCTTGTCGCCATAATTTTTCTGGTATTTTAACTAATTTTTGAAAACCACGGAGCCGGTATAAATTTGTGGCAGACTCTCGGAGAGGTCAGTACGCATTGGATGAGACGCTAGATAGGGGCGAACGCTCTGCTTGCGTTACAGCAGTGCAAAACACTGGAAATACAATACGCTTATTTCACGTGGCTGCCATTTTAAAGAACCAAAGCGAGGCTGCGGTAGGAAGAAACCCGGAAGTATAGGACCAGCACTGTAAAACATTCCAGTAACATCCTGTGGACTACAAACCTCCAGCTGTTGCCATGATTTCAAAATGCAGAAATGGTGTAAACATCACTTTAATATCATCTAGTAAGTTTAATTTAAACAATTAAAAGCAATTTAGCATCAAACAACATCACAATCTCTTTAAGAGTAATGCGCTCAAGTGTCCTCCTAGGCTTTAGTTCATGGCACCAGTTAAACACCGTGGGGACGTTTCCCTGCTTCAGCCTATGTAACCCAGTGAGGGATGAAACACTGCAGTCCTCTGTAGCACATCCTGTTGTCTGTAATTGTGTTGTTCCAGTACTTAAGTTTTAAAACCGTCTATTTCCCGCTAACCTTGAAGCACCACTGAGCGCGGATGACTCGACTAATCTTCACGGCTGCTTCGCGCTCCAGTCTCCGTGTTTCTGTGTTTTCACTCAGTTTACCGCTCTTCACCCAGTGCAAACACAGATACACGGAGACTGGAGCGCGATGCAGCCATGAAGATCAGTCGAGTCATCAAGCAGATCGCTCAGCACGTCTTTATTTGTGCTCGGTAAACAGCGGAGGGTGAACTGATGACCTTCTCGGCCAATAACAAGCATTTCTGTTGAGCACGTGAACACAATGGCAAATCAGCGCTGTTTTAAGAAAGCCATCAACAGTGCTTTAAATGTTAGCGGGAAATTGACGGTTTTTCTTTTAATTCAGTATCGTGACAAGTCTAATATGGTGAAAGAATCAGTTCATTAACTTGAGTTTGATAAAAGGCATCTAAAACGTGTGTTTGGTAAAGAAAACGTTAGCTAACTAGTGCTATTTCCCTTAACTCAACTGAAAATAAGCTCTGATATCCCGTTTTATTTTCACCATTCATTCAGAACAGACCCTTGGGTCACTCGGAAGGCGGTGCAATGATAAATTTGTGTCACTTTCTCTTCGCTCTACAGCCAAGTACACAACGTTCCAATGTAACTCCCAACGATACTTCCGGGTTTCTTCCCACCGCAGCTTCGATTTCGCTTTTAAAAATGGCGGCCGCGTGAAATCAGTCTATTACACTTGCAACAAAGAGAACATCACACGGCAATAAACTGTAAACAGGTCGCACCGCATCTGTAAATATTTTAGCTGCTGTGACTCTCACGCATCCATCCCTCAGGCCCTCACACATGCATAATAAATGGAAGCGCACATGCGTCTTCGGTCCTATCAGGTGTGGCGCGCGCTTTCTCATTCCCATACAGCAGAGAGTCGCTGTGTAGAACTCCACCATGTGCGATTCAGAGAGCAGAAATTTGTAATCCCGCGGCCATGTAGAGACAGAAATCACATGCTGTTGTGAAAATAAGATATTACATATGGCTATTTAGCTTGTTTATTAAATGAAGTTGTGATCTGGCGCTATATATAAAATACAATTAATTTGACTTCAATATTCCCCTAATATAATGGTAGTGGAAACACTGCTTATAAATTACTTCATAAACTAGCTGTTACTTCACTTAGCTGACAATAAAGTTTCTGGTAGCGTCTAGTTGTCGTATTTCATTTACATTGTATGCTGATTTTATTCAACAAAATTAGCATAAGCCTAGAATTTAATGCAAGTTGCTAATTTGCCTCAATGTTTAATGCAGTAAGTGACTGTATTAGCATCAGTGTTGTGCAAGTTACTTCCAAACTGTAATACATTACAGATTACTTGTTACTGTTATTTAAAAGTAATCCCTTACCTTACAATATTACTGTCTCAAAATTGTAATATGTTACATGACTTATATTACTTTTTAGTAACTTTCACCAAAATAACTAAAGAATTAGAACCTAACATTATAAAATGACAAAACAAAAGTATTTTCTTTTTGTTGACATTATTCTATTCACTTTAAATTGAAGTGGTTCACAACACAAAAACTGTCATGCACAAAGTGAGCATGCTAATTTCTCAATATAATGCTCATGCACCAGAGTCCTCTGTGGATAACACTGCTTGAGAGCTCTCAAATATACGCTGCTCATGCGCAAATTTTCTCACACTCTCTCAAAGATGCACTGATCACTCACAAATTTTCTTGCGCACTCTCAGTACACTGTTTGCTGTGGGATTATATGCAGACTCACAATTTGTGTCTAGTGTTTCCTCTTCCTTTCGTTCTTTTTGATATGATTTATATTGGTACACTATTTATTAACAATAACCAAAATACTAAAATAGACTTGCAAATAAAAAAATTTATGTAATAAACCATAACATTTTGGCTGTGTTATATGATGAGATATTTCCAGTTTAAAACATTTAAAGACACAGAGATTAGACATTGGATGTAAAGAATACATTTTATTTTAAAAACATTTTTTAAACATCCAAAAGGTGCACCATACTAATCAAATAAAAAACATAAAAAAAAAAAAAAAAAAAAACTAACACAAGCAGAAATGTAACTGTATTTAGAAAATAGAAAAAACTTGACAAGGTATTATAACCTTCTGTACTATTCACTCTTCAAATCGATGTCACTGTCCCATTTTATCATGGCAACTAAAATAAAGTTAAAAAAACTTTGTCTTCCACATTGTTGATGAGATTTTGGAGGACATTTTCCCTGTCATCCTCTTCATTTTGACGAGAAGCTGTTTCTCAGGGCCCCTGAACACGTATATTGGCATGTACAGTGTTTTGAACAGTAACATATGTAATGGGTTCATAAAATGTTATACAAGTAGTTTGTTAGTTTACCTAAAACAGTGGCCCACAACAGATATGTGTATTTGTTTTTTACTTTTTATATTTTTATTTTGACAACAGGTACTTGCAGTAAGCTGTAGCAACTGTTTTTTTTGTTGTTGTTGTTGTTGTTGTTGTTGTTGTTTTTTGTGTGTGTGTGTGGCATTACACAGCCACACCAATGGAGGGCGCATCAAACGCATGTGAAAGACACGAGAGATTCACTTCTTACCTGATTTTATTGGACATATATAAATCGTTATGTGTAGTGCAGACAGATTGTGTTTTGAAGTGTGTGTGTGTAAACAAACTGGAGTCTTTTAATTGACTAAAAGTTAGGAGAAATAGCTAAAGAGTGTGTTTGACTGTGTTTAATGCCTGATTTATGTTGAAGAGGATTAGGAGAATTTTTTTTTTTTATCAGGCTGAAATATTATATTAATGTCTTAGGCTATATTAATTGTTTAAAAGTGTTTTTAAATTACATTTATTGTTTGCTATATTGCCATTTTGCAATAAATCGTTATTTTGATTTGGTGTGTTCATGTGTACAAATAAATGGTATAAGATAAAATGATTATATCCTAATGTAAACAAAAATACTTTCTTATAAAGTCAGGTTTTAAAACTCAGTGAATCCTGATATTGTGAATTGTGTTGATACTTTAACGTTTTTGTTACTGTCAAACTATTATAAAATCTATGCAAGATTTTAAATGGATATTGATGGCCCACCATATGAGCTTATATATATATATATATATTACATACTCAGAAAGTGTCTACTGAGTATTTGCGTAATGACAATCACTTTGACAGTTTTTTTAGTTGTGATTGTGAAATGTTTTTTATATGTATATGTTGAATATCTCAGTGATAAACTGACTGCTGCGGTGGAAAACTCAAAAACACTAGAATTTATTATAGAATTTACCTTAACCTTTTAGTTTTTCGTGTATTGGTAATAAATAGTGTAGCTATATATATATATATATATATATATATATATATATATATATATATATATATATATATATATATATATATATATATATATATATATATATATATATATATATATATATATGTATGTACATTCTTGGGATAACCAATTTAACAGGATGATCTCTGGAGAGCAAAAGCACGAAAGGAAGAGGAAACACAAGCCACAAATTGAGAGTCTGCATCATCTGACGGAGCGTGAGCAGCCAGTGTTTTGAGTGCGCTCACTCGCTCATATTACATGAATGCGCTCTCAACTTGTAATACTGCCTTTACGACATTTGTCAGTGAAATAACGTCATATGCGTGTACATCTCAGAATCCAGAGTCACACCAAGATTCTTGACCTTATGTTTTATTGTTTGACCTTTAGAGCCAAGGTATGCATTTACCTTGAGAACCTAATCTCTGTTCCCAAATGTAATGACTTTAGTTTTTTCTTTGTTTAACTGAAGAAAGTTTTGGCACATCCAACTGTTAAATTCATCAGTGCATTGGAAGAGGCTGTCAATGGGGCTGTGGTCATTAGGCAGTAAGGCTAAGTAGATCTGAGTGTCTTCAACATAGCTGTGGTAGGAAATTTGGTTCTTTCTCATTATTTGGCTCAGAGGGAGCATATAAAGGTTGAATAGGAGAGGTGCCAGAATTGAGCCTAGTTGGACTCCACATGTCATGGGTGTCGACCTCGACCTATGGTCACCTATACTGACATTGTCTTTCTTTTCTTTTTTATTCTTTTATAACCTGTTTTAACACATCTTAATTGGTTTTTATCTGTTTTGAATCATTTTTATTATTTGCTCTTTTATTCTTGTTTATGTAAAGCACTTTGAATTGCCACTGTGTATGAAATGTGCTATATAAATAAACTTGCCTTGCCTTTTCAGAATTTGCATGATCTCTTTTAAGATATTACCATTAATTGCCCTGAAATCAGACATATTGTCTGATTTCTGAATTTGTGGTTGAGCTTGTCTGACGTTGACACAACTTGGCTGATTGTATGAGCTGATTACCTTTCTGATACTATTGATCTTATCAGTAAAGAAATGAGCAAACTCATTACATTTGCTTTCAGAGAGTAGATAACTAGGAATCCTACTGGGTGGGTTTGTGAGTCTCTCTACCGTTGCAAAGAGGTTATGGGTGTTACCAAGGTTGCTGTTTATAAGGCTTGAAAAGAAAGTCTGCATAGCAGTGTTTAGTTCCACATTAAAAGCATGAAGACTGTCTTGTTGTATATTATAATGGACTACTAGTTTCTAATGACTACTAGAGCATTCAGAAATAGTGGTGGTTGACAGACCATTTATGAGAAGATGTTACAGTTCTCCCACATGCATTTATTTTGGCAGAAAAAAAACTGCAATTTAAGCTTTCAGAGAAACAGCATTGTGAAATAAGGCACCAACTGACATTTAGTGTTGCACTCATTACACTGACAACCCTAATCTGCGACGATTACCCTACTTTTAAAGTACAATTTTATTGCAAACAATAGTATAGAAGCCATGTTTTGGTTGTAATTTCCTTTCACACCACTATAAGGTGTAAAACTTTATTTATGCTCTCAAGTCTCTTCAAAGGGATGCAGTGAAAAAGGTCCGTTTTTGTTTTTTTCTGCGACTGACTTGGATGTTTTGTTCTTGATGATTTGTTGTTTGCCTTGTGCTTAATAAAAGAAATGGAATATCTGGAAATGGAATATTGGAATATCCTACAACATTATTTCCAAAGGTTGCATGCTGTAAGTAATCTGTTCAAAAAACTACTGAATCAAAATCAACCATCCAGGTATACATCTATGATTGGCCATTGTGTCCAAGCACTCAACATAAATGGCTATGATTGGACTGAAGTATCAAAAACGAAATGCATTTAACTAAAACAATTTAACTAAAATGCCTTTCATTTATGTTTTAATTAGCATTTATTCATAACAATTGTTCATTTAGTTTGACCCATTTTCTCCATATCTCTCATTAACTGTACATGTATTATATAGGCTAATCGAACTTTAATTCTCAATATCAGCATCAGTTATTAAAAATCCCATTTCGGTAGATCACTAATTACTGCCATTAATTACTAATTCTTTATGGCTTTATATTGCATACAGCATAACCATCTTTTGTTCTTGCATTCCTTAGCATGACTATTATTATTATCATTTTGTTGTTGTTTTATGGAAAAAGCTGCATTCTTCAGTATCACATGATTGAATTAGTAATCTGCATGCCCCTTCAGAAAAAAAAAAGTAGCACCAACTATAGTCAGATTTGTCAAAACAAGTTCATAATCAAAACTATGCCAGCACGAACTCATTGATGAAAGTATAAGTAAAGGTATGGCTCACAAACAGCTGAAAAAAATGCACTGATGACTTAAAGAAGAGTTGATAAGAGTCTGTTGATGATAAGAGGCTGGGGCATTACTAGAGACCTGCCTGTATTTATTACATTTTGGAAGATTTACTTTATGATGGACACAAACAGCAGAAACAAGACAAGTCTGCATATGCATGAATTTATTTATTCTTTTCATTCAATTTTAATTATGACATTTGACTGGGTTACATTTGTTTTTAAGAGCAATTATTAATCTTTTTTCTGACTGAGTCGATTTGAATAATTTTGGAGCCCAGAAACACTGTTTCGCACACAGAGAACTAAAACTTAAGAACTGATTGCATCATATATATTTATACCATTGCTAAGCACTGTATTCCTGTTTGCAGAGTCATGTCTTACATTGGCTATTTTTAGATACTGTTTTTTATTAGCAGAGTCGCTTAACAACCAAACAAAACACAACAAACCATTCATAGTAAACCTTTAACAGTTTTAAAGTTGTTCAAAGTGCCAAGAGAATGAGTCAAACAGCAAGTTCATCGTCCACACCCATTTTTATTCACTAAGACAAGCCATTTTAAAAATAATGAGTTACTTCGATAACAAGCCATAATGTTATGATTAAGGTCACTCCTTTCTTTCTGCACTGTGTCCATCTTATTGTCCTCTTAACATTATTATTATTATTATTATTATTATTATTATTATTATTATTATTATTATTATTATTATTGAGGCTGGAAGGGCATCCACCGCATAAAACATATGCTAGACCAGGGATCACCAAACTTGTTCCTGGAGGGCCGGTGTCCTGCAGGTTTTAGCTCCAACTCTAATCAAACACACCTGGACAAGCTAATCAAGGTCTTACTAGGTATACTTGAAACACCCAGGCAGGTGTTTTGAGGCAAGTTGGAGCTAAACCTTGGAAGGACACCGGCCCTCCAGGACCGAGATTGGTGACCCCTGCTCAGAAGGTTTTAGGAAACTGTGGTTGAAATATTGTCAATAAAATACAAGCCCTTTCAGTAAAGGATGGGTATGTAGTAGACAGGTACCAGTAACTCAGCTAACTGCTTTCAGTGCCCTGCTTAGCTGTTTCCTATAAGAGACACGAGCAGATGACAGTAGATAACAACCTCAAACGTATTCAAAACAAAGCAGAATAAATCTTTATTGTGTCTGATATGCTGAGTGCCAATGAGTCAAACCTCCGTCCACACCTTGTTTGCATGAATCACCAAAACACATCACCAAAACAAAGGATTCCTATGTAGTAATGAAATACACCACATCCCGAGTGCATATTATGAACTCTGGGTTATCCTAGAGACAATAGAGATGTGTGTAGTAAGAAAGAGTAAGATGTAGTAAGATGTGTGTAGTAATGAGAGAAAGGGAAAATGATTTAAACTGCAATGACCTTTTATCACCTTTGTATCACAGATACGCTAATGTACCACATTACTATAATTGCAGTTCCATGAGGCACATCAGACGATCATATAATTAGGGAAATAAGTATTGAACATGTCATATTTTATTTTCCTGGGAATAATAGTTATAAAGGACCCGCTGACAGGGAATTGAACCAGAATTTGGTAAAAACTCAAACAATCTGAACCAAAATATAACAAAAAAAATGTATAAAAACCTGAAAAATTAGTCATGCATAATAACAATGGAATGACACAAGGAGAAAGTACTTAAATTTATTTATTTATTTATTTTTTATAATTATTTTTTAGGGGTTTTGACCTTTATTGTATAGGACAGTAGAGAGCATTGACAGGAAAGCATGGGGAGCAGAGAGAGGGGAAGGATGGGTATAGGACCGCGAGGCGGGAATCGAACTCAGGTCACCGTGAGCACCAGAGTGCATGTGTCGACACACTAACTAGTACACCACTGGCGCCGACTACTTAAATGTATTTAATACTTTATATAAAGGGCTTTTTTTCTTGATGGCTGCTTAAAGACACCTTTCATATGGAGAATGAAGTCGCATACATTACTCAGATTTTTTTTCACAGACTTAAACAGAGTTTAAAAATTCCTGATGGTTCTGTGTGTCTCATCTATCATATCTTTTAGTTTTTTTTCTATAGGATTCGAGTCAGGTGATTGGCTGGGCCATTCTACGGCTTGGTTTTCTTTCTTTGAAAGCATTTGAGAGTTTCTTTGGCTGCGTTTTAGATATTTTTTCTTACTGAAATGTCCACCCTTGTTTCATCATTCCTACTAATGTAGATGTTAGACTGAAGAAGCTAATATTAATTTAAATTGAGTATAATTAAATTTCTTTCGTAATGTGTTCAATACCCTTTCCTTGTGTAATTTCATTTTCTTATTTCTTAACTTAATTTGTAAACTAATTAGATTTGTTTCCTTGTAATATGTGGATTTATTTAATTGTTACCAACATCCGGTGAAAATGTAATGTCAACGGCACTTTTGGAAATATGTTTTCTGAGAAAAATGATGACACTGTATGACTAATCATTGTATTTATTATTACATGATGTATGAAACATTTTATTCGATGACTATATTAAACTCAGAAATAAGGGTACAAAAGTGGTTAGCATGATGTTAACTTTTCAAAAATTGAGGTCATTGGCTCCTGAGGTGACCGCAACAGATGATGTAGTTGTAAATGGAAGAAGAGTGCCCATTGTGTACAAAACTATCGTACAAGACTATCTAAAAAAATATAGCTTAAAGGGGCTAATAAATTCTGACCTTCAAATGTTTTTTAAAGAAATAAAAACTGCTTTTATTCAAGCCGAAATACAACTAATAAGATATACTCCAGAAGAAAAAATATTATCAGACATACTGTGACAATTTCCTTGCTCTGTTAAACATCATTTGGGAAATATTTAAAAAAGAAAATAATCAAAGGGGGGCTAATAATTATGACTTCAACTGTATATTCCTTCCAATCATTGGTATTAATGTGGTGCCTGGCAAACTCTGTTTAACAGGCAGCTCAACTTTTCAGTTTCACTGATTTTAAATGTTGTAAGATGGTGAAAGAATGTGATTTTTAACAACAGCGGTTCGAACTGTAATTCTGCAGAAAGAGTGTTGCTATAATGTGACTATTGTTTTGCAAAATGGAGCAGTTAAGTGTTCAGATATATCAAAAATAATTCACAGAATACTTGAAAATGAAATTATTTAATGACAATAATTTTCTATGGTTACAACTGAATTAGTTATAAATAACTGTATAAAATGATTAAACATGAAATGATTAAAACATGGTATTAATTGTGCCCAGCTTAAATATAAAATAAAGTTACCTGAGAGAGAGACGGAGAGAGAGAAAGACAAAGAACAGAGAAGAGGCCATAAAGTGAGCTTGATAGCAGTAGAGTCAGAGAACTTAAACTCTAGAGCAGGAAAAGAGCAGATAACCAGGCACTGATCTTATCACTTTCTGCCTTTAGAATGTGTATGGACCTTCTTGGTGAAAAATACATGTTTTGCCATATAAACAATAACGATAATTTGCACACTTACAATGGCGAGCCGTTCTAAAGTGGTCAAAACTCGCACAAAAAGGCTGGTTGTTGGCAAAAGATAAATGCATGAGAATTTGCCAAAATCAAAGAATCTCAATGGTCAGTCAGTTCAACACTGCAGCTGGAAATGTTCAGAAGTTCAGAACTGAGCTGGGTAAAGGTCTGTTTCAACATACTGTCTCTCAATGTTTATGATGATTTGATCTGGAGTCTTGCAGTCACCAAACCTCTCTTCAGCAGAAAGATTTAAAAGGTTAGACTAACCGCTTATTTTTGGGGGGTAAGCTGGGAAATATCAAGTCCAAAATCCACTGTGGTATATTTATATATTTTTCCATTTAATTCTAACCAAAAATAAATCAATTTCCACAATAAATCTAACAATTACCATAAATGATAGCTTTTCGGTAGCAATAAAACTATAAATTGAAATGCTCTTGGGGAGCGACATTTCAGTCAAAGATATTGCATCAGCTTTTATATAAAAGGACTTCAAAAGCATGTCTGCATGCAGGAGAAAACATCAGACATGTAAGATTTTGCCATGTGGTATGAATAAGCATACTATTTTAATTTATGTTTGATGTGCTTACTGTTATTTATTTTTTTAAAAAGACATTCACCCAGATAACTGTTTTAATATGCTGTTTGAAAAAAGGGTAAGACTTTATTTTGATGGTCCCTATTGCACATTTTGTTGACTAAATGTTGCATGGCAACTGCATGCCAATTACTTCCCATGTGAGTATTAGTAGACTGTCTGCTTAATATCTGCTGATACTGCTCCTTCAACAGACATTTAACTGACTAAGAAACTTTGCAAGTACATGTCAACTTACACTAACCCTAACCCCACTCTAAAAGTCTACTTATAATCTATCTATTCTCACACTGATTGGATTGAATTAATTATTTACACATAATAATATATATTGATCAACATATTATTATGAAATGATATTGATAATATTCTGTCATTTTACATATTTGGACAATGAAACACAAACACTGACCAATAAAATGTTGGAGGTTTTACGGATACATTTGCATAGCCTGGTGGCCAGTCTTTAATGATTGTCATTCCACCAGTAAAGCCTGGCTCACACAGTCTGATTTTAAATAATTCTTTACCATTTTAGCTTGTCAGACTGTATGAACATGGATTCGCATGTTACACTGTAAGAACTTAGTGATGTAAAAAAAGCTTTCAGAAAATCTGTCACGAATGGGTACCCTAAAAGACTCCAAAAGCAAAGGTGGCTAAACCAAATATTAAAATGTTGAATACTTGCACAAAACAAGATACTTAACTTAATTATTTTTAATTTTAAAAATTCTTAACAAAAAATAATGACACCTTGAAGTAACTGATATTGAGTTTGTGTATTCAATTAAAATATCCATCATAATGAAATATTTATGTGCCCTTAAATCCTGCATCAAATGAAAATTTACATTGTTTATTTGTTTTACAGTAGGTCAAATTGTTAATCTTATAGCGAATAATTTGTCAGTGAAAAAAAAATGTTTTGGTAATCTTCAAAGTGACTGGTCCTTCTGTTGATGCCAACTTTTTGTCTTTCATAGTAACTGCATAGAAGTATACTTATCCATGACTCCCTTAAAGTTCATTTAATATGATGAAATGATGTGCAAAAGAAGGCTACACCCTACAATATTTCATTTTAGTTGGAAGTAGAACAACACACAATAAAGGTCTCAGCAACTTCCAGTTTATGCAGACTTTAATGATATGATAATATAAGAGACATGGTCAAGGCTTTCAATACTTTTGCAAGGTACTGTATAGGTGTAAAGCACAGTAAATTGCACAGAAACCGCTTCCCATATCATCACAAAAAATAAATCACTGATCTTTGTTTACTGCAAACTCATTAAATTCCATATGAGGCCTTGAGACTAAGAACCATATAAGTCCAAATTTTCAAATTTAGATTTTTTTCATTTTGATTGCGAACATTATATTACAGTATATATTTTATTTTCCTTAAAGATGGACAACAAAAGCTTCTCAATTCTAGGACATAACATTATTTATATTTTTTACATAATATATTATTTTGATTATTTTTTATAACACATTTATATTTCTCAAATGTGGAAGAACGGTATATGTCCAGTTAGCGTGGAATAACAGTATAAGTCCAATTCATCACATCACTTGAAACCACTAAAGATCTGATTCCTTTATCTTAGTTTTAATACAGTAACAGAAACTTCAGGTTAATATTAAGCATTTATTATAAGTTTATTATTATTATTATTTTAAAACAGAAAATACAGTATGAACAATGTAGAATACGTAGACCTTCATACAGTACAGGCAATAACAATCAATTATTAACAATAAACAATAAATACAACAATAAATATATAATGCAGACATACTGTACATCATCAGGTATATTCATTTAGTCAGAAATGCTGGCGCAGTGCACCTGTGTATACTGTATGCCACTACAAACCGTTCTTGCACTCCACCATCTCACGATATAAATAAATATATAAACAAATAGACTCAGGTGAGAAATAAAGACTGGTGAGAAATATGCGTTGTTGCAAAGTATTCATAGTGCTTCACTTTTTCCACATTTTTTATGTTACAGCCTTATTCCAAAATGGATTAAAATCATTTATTTCCTCAAAATTCTACACACAATACCCCATAATGGCAATGGGGAAAAAAAGATGTTGAAATTGAAAAGATGTTTTGAAAATGTATTAGAATTAAAAATCCTGAAAAATCACATGTACTTAAGTATTCACAGACTTACGCAACCTGTGAAGCTCTAAATTGAGTTCAGGTACTTTCTGTTTCCTCTGATCATTCTTGAGATGTTTCAGCAACTTAATTGGGGTTCACCTGTGGTAAATTCAGTTGATTAGACATAATTTGAAAAGGCTTACGCCTGTCTATAAGGTCCCAGGGTTGATAGTGCATGTCAAAGCACAAACCAAGCAAGAAGACAAAGGAATTGTCTGTAGACCTCTGAGACAGGATTGCCTCAAGGTACAAGGCTGGGCAAGGTTACAGAAAAATTTCTGCTGCTCTTAAAGTTGCAATGAGCACAGTGGCCTCCATCATCTGTCAGTGCACGATGTTTGGAACAACCAAGACTAGAACTGGCCGGCCATCTAAGCTGAGTGATCGGGGGAGAAGGGCCTTAGTCAGGGAGGTGTTCAATAACCCGATGATTACTCTGTCTGAGCTCCAGCGTTCTTCTGTGGAGAGAGGAGAACCTTACAGAAGAACAACCATCTGTGCAGCAGTCCACCAATCAGGCCTGTATGGTAGAGTGGCCAGACGGAAGCTACTCCCCGCCTGAAATTTGCCAAAAAGCAACGGAAGGACTCACAGACCATAAGAAACAAAACTCTCTGGTCTGATGAGACTAAAATTGAACTCTTTGGAGTGAATGCCAGGCGTTACGTTTGGAGTAAACCAGGCACTGCTCATCAATAGGCTAATACCATCCCTACAGTGAAGCATGGTGGTGGTAACATCATGCTGTGGGGATGTTTTTCAGCAGCAGGAACTGGAAGACTAGTCAGGATAGAGGGAAAGATGAATGCAGCAATGTACAGAGACATCCTTAATGAAAACCTGCTTCAGAGTGCTCTTGACCTTAGACTGGGCTGACAGTTCATCTTCCAGCAGGACAATGACCCAAAGCCCACCGGCAAAATGTAAATGGAGTGGCTTCACAACAACGGTGAATGTCCTTGAGTGGCCCAGCCAGACCCTAGACTTAACTCCTATTGAACATCTCTGTACACCGTCGCTTCCCATTCAACCCGATAGAGCTTGAGAGGTACTGCAAAGAGGAATGGGCAAAAATTCCCAAAGACAGGTGTGCCAAGGTTGTGGCATTATATTCAAAAAGACTTGAGGCTATAATTGCTGCCAAAGGTGCATCAGCAAAGTATTGAGCAAAGGCTGTGAATACTTTTGTGCATGTGATTTTTCAGCTTTTTTTATTTTTAATAAATTTGCAACAATTAAAAATATATATATGTTTTTCCCCATTGTCATTATGGGGTATTGTGTGTAGAATGTTGAGGAAATAAATCAATTTAATCTATTTTGGAATAAGGTTGTAACATAAAAAATTTGAAGCGCTATGAAGACTTTCTGGATGACTGTATGTGGTTTATTACGATAGGTTAACTTTTTTGTGCCGTTTATTGCTCCTCAACGCATTCATAGAGAGATCACATCACATATATGGTTCTACCATGCACCTTTTTCGGTGGAGTTTTCCATGGTTTTTGTTCTCCTTTTTGATTCAAATATGGCTTCCCAGCATCCCTCAAAGCCTTCCTTACTCTACCCTTATATTTGTTCATGTCGGCTCTCTTTTTCTTTTTCTTTTTTGCAGAGGATTTGCCTTTTAAAGCATGAAGTGGACATGACAGCAAGTGGCATCTCTATTCTTAGAGAAACTTGCAAAAATATTCTCAAACTGTTTCTGTTTACAAAGTTCACACATACATTTAATGTCACATGGTTATCTCATTTTTTTATTTTTTTAGAATTTTTTTTTTGGACTTATACGGTTGTTCATCGCACATACTCAATTAATGAAGCTCTTTACACAGCCTTTGGCCACTGTGGTCAAGAAATCAACAGATATGGCTGTGATTGGCTGTACTATGCAATAACACAAAGTAGTGTCAGAATCATGGGACTAAACCCAAGTGTATTTTTTTCTTTTTAAAATGTCAAAACTCTTTCTGACCCAACTGGTTTGTGCGATTACAATGCAAGATGGGAGGAGGGTTTGGAAAATTTGCGTTTAGTTATGCGTGCACCCGAATCTTTTGTGTTTTCAGCGTGTCCTAGGAAACTATCACTTGTTTGTTTGTTGGTTGTGTTTTGGCCTCAAAAAAGGAACAAGTAATATTTATGACATTTGAATGTCATAATGACTCAGCCACTAGCCTCTGGAGATTTTGGTGTAGGTGTGTTGTACATTTTAGATGAATAGCAAACGTACAGTATTTGTATACTTGCTATTTATTAATATTACAGAAAAAGAAAAAAACAGTGTTAGTATATATTAATAACTAGTTTGCTATTTCATGGACATGCCACTGTCATGTTAATAGAGTTATTTTAAATTCAAACACAACTTTACAGAAAAACAAAAATATAGTAAAATGAACATCATAAACAGGAGATACAAACAAAATGGCACCCACCTTCCTACTAAACCCAAACATTCATTCATTTATTTTCCTTTGGCTTAGTTTCTATTTCAGGAGTCAACACAGCGGAATGCTCAGGGGTCAACTATTCTGGCATATGTTTTACTCAGCTGATGCCCTTCCAAATGCAACCCTGTATTTAGAAACACCTATATACTTTCATTCTCACACACACACACACACACACACACACACACACACGTACACACACACACGCACACACACGCACACACACACACACACACACACACTACGGCCAGTTTAGTTCAATTAACCTATACCACGTGTCTTTGGACTGTGGAGGAAACCGGAGCTCCGGAAGGAAAGCCACACAAATGCCAACTGGCCCAGCCGGGACTCGAACCAGCGACCTTCTTTCTGTGAGGCGACAGAGCCACCGTGCTGCCTAAACCCAAACATGGAAATTAAATTAAGATAAGTCAAAAATGCTGATGAGCAACTTAACACACACTTTTGGATAGCCACAAACAGAAAGAAAATAAACAAATTACGTTGTGCCCCAACAACAAAATCTCATGGCTCTAGATGTTACCCAATATACCCAAGGCAAGGCATAGTAGTATTTCAAAGTGCTTTACATAAACAAGAAGAAAAGAGACAAGTGTATAGGAAATAATAAAGACAAATTATTAAAAAAAAACTGATAAAAATGTGTTAAAACAGGTTATAAAAGAATGAAAAAGAGGAGAAAAACATAATAGTGTGATTTGTCGGACGTAGCACAGTGCTCATTCAGTAAAGGCACAGCTAAACAGATGAGTTTTCAGTCTGGATCTGAATGTGCCTAATGTTGGAGCACATCTGATCATTTCTGGAAGCTGATTCCAGCAATGGGGTGCGTAATAGCTGAAGGCGGATTCAGCCTGCTTTGACTGAACTCTTGGAATATCTGTCTTTTTGGGAAGGCCAGTGAGGAGTCCATTACAGTAATCCACCCTGCTGGTGATAAAAGCATGAACACGTTTCTCTAAGTCTTCACTGGAAACAAAGCATCTAATTCTTGCAATGTTTTTGAGATGGTAGTATGCTGATTTAGTTACTGCTTTGACATGACTTTTGTAGCTCAGATCTGACTCCACACCAAGATTCTTGACTTGATTTTTTGTTGTACTTTCTTAATATGCACTTTCTCATTCATTTTATGCTTACATATAAGTATCTGATTGTTACATATGAGTGTAAATTCAACTGCAAAAACTACACTGATAACAATATCTAATAATAATAATAATACTTATTAATAAACATTTCATTTGGCAATAAAATAAAGAAATGGTCACAAAAAAGGGTTATCTGCTTTGATGTAGTTTATTTTATATCAGGACTTTACCCAACAAAAAATCTGCAGATGTAATCTAGAATATGCCATAAATGAATGAGTACTCATTATAGGAATGCTCTACCCCTGTTGATCTCTGGTCTTGGGTTGTCATTTTCCATTCAAGCAATAGGAGTCATTCTTTGTTTACCTATTTGAAGCTATTTACAAACAACACTACCAAACTAGCCATTGTTTTCACTGAAAGCATTGTTAGTTACTGTCAAAAACTAAATTAAAAAAGAAAAGCCACAAGAATATTCTAAAAATGTTTGGTATTTGAATGTCATTCTGTATATACTGTATAAATTTGTGTTAAAAAGTTGTGTCAAAATTGTAATCTCAGATACTTCCCCAACCTTTTTGTCAAAATGTTTTGTTAAAGACACACATAAAAAGCAATAAAAGCCAACATATTAAATGGATTTGATTACATTCGATTTGGCACAATGATTTCATCTACTTTGCTTTAGTTAATCTTATATTGGGACATTACCTAATATGACACTAAAAATCTACAGGCAGAAGTTAATGAATTCTCATTACAGGAATATCCTTCCACTAGTGATCTCTGACCCATGAATTTTAGTTTGACCTAATAAGTAAATTGTTAAATTGTAAAACATTTCAGTGATCAAAGATCAAATCTTAGCCACTCTGCATGCACACGATACATTCTTCAAATTCATTTCAGGTTATGTTGGTGTAAATTTGCTCTATAGTTAGAGGAGTGGTGGAGCATGGCACAATCAATGGCAAGATCATGAGTTCAGTTGGCCATGATGACTAAATAAAACAAACATACCTTAAATAACAGGTGTCCAACTCAGTTCCCGGAAAGCCACAGATCTGCACGCCTATCCCTTTTAGGCTTGTTTCAAACCTGGTAAGTGTGTTGAAGCATGGTTGGAACTAATCTCTGCAGGCCTGTGGCCCTCCAGCAACTTAGTTTGACACCTCTGCCTTACATACTTCATGAACAATTCTCAGAATGCTATTGCACAGCCCTTAATTATACTACTAATAATATTAATCTAATTCAATAACATGACCACAAAACCAGACATGAGTGTATTTTTACATTGAGAGTTATACATCAGAGGTGCCCAAACATGGTCCGTGTTTGTGTTTACCACTGAGTGAGTGCACAAGGATGTAAATTAAAAGCAGAACACAAATTCCTAGCAGGGGTCACCATACTTGGCCACTCATCACTTCACATTCACTAAAGGTGCAGTTTACTGAATGTGGGAAAACTAAACACTAACACTAAGCAGCCAAACATTAACAAAACCATTTCATTCAAGTCCAAAAAACATGACTGGAAAAAAAAAACATAGAAATAAACTTTCAATTCAATTATTTATTGCAAAAATGTTTGTTTACCAGCATTTTTTTTTATTTTATTATTATTATTTACTTATTTAATTATCAGTGGGACACTATAACAAATCATAGCTTCTTTATTAACCTATAAACCGAATTGTTTAAACCCCAAAGATTATTAAAAGATTACAAAAATATATGTATCTATATATATATATATATATATATATATATATATATATATATATATATATATATATATATATATATATATATATATATATATATATATATATTGAATAAAGCTGAAAACCTGTAACCATTGACTTCTATAGTATTTGTTTTTTCCTACAATTAATGTCAATTGTTACAGGTTTTCAGGATTCTTCAAAATATCTTTTTGAGTTTATCATAATAAATAAACCCTTAAATGTTTGTAAACACTTGAGAGTGAGTAAGTCATGACACATTATGAATATGAATGAGATTACACAGTACTCATGAGTCATTTAGTGTCATTATAAATGTCAAGTGTCATTCAATCAGTTATGCTCATTTGTATGCAAACGTGACATTGTTTGAGGTGTCTTTGTTTTGACAACTTGACATAAACGAATACATCACAACCTGCCTATCTTGGTGATTTGAGGGTTTTATTGTTTTACTTGTGGGTTTTAGTTCTCTTAGTTTATTGGGTTTTATCATGCTGAAATGGTTTTGTGGTAATCATTTTTTAACTTAAATGGTTTGAGGTAATCTTTGTCTTCGGATGTTTGGAATGTATTATGTTTGTGATGTCAAGTTGTTATAAAGAAAGCTCAAACAATGTCACATTTGCTAAACAATTGTAGCATGCCAGACTGCATGACCATGGCTCCCATGTCACACTGACTGAGGTAAAGTTGGGTTTATATTTGCACATTTGGATTTTCGTTGTTAGCAGCTTAACTACAATATTGTTCACAGTCAATTAAATAGTGCTAATATTGTTTTGAAGTCCTTCTTACGTGTGAATTCACTTCGAATGTTCAAAGTACCATTCAGGGAGCATGTCATAAGTTGTTAGTGTATGAATGTGTGAATAAGACCAATTTTGCCTCAATGTCATGCTGTAAGATCTCAGTCATCATAATGTCAGACTGAACTACAATGAAGATGCACTACGCAAGACAACTCACCTGAAGTTTGATCCATCCATCCATCCCATTCACTATCCTGCAATCTGACATCAAACATAAACAAACTGTAATTGCAGTCTCTGATCGCAGTGACCATTAAGTGGCTGTCAGTATGTTTCCATCCAAAACTGAGAACTGACTTTATGCGCAAAACTGGATTATCACATAAAAGATGTGCAAATAAAGCAGCGTTTCCATCCAATGAGTCAAAGCGAACAAAATCGTAATTTCCCAATTAACTGGCCACAAATATCAACAGTAAAAATGGAATTTACTGTGGTAGGAGAATCTTTTCCATATTTAATAAATGACCTGCATCTCAGAAGGCAATCCTGACACACAGTGAACGCACTTTATACAATGACCATGTTACATGTTTAAGTTGTCAAGATATTAAAAGGATGAAACGTAACAATCAGTGAGTCTACTAATGCTGGATGAATAAGGAGAAGACACAACTGCTTGTTAAGTGAAACAAAAATTAAGTATTTATTAAACAGTAATTGTCAAACAATGAATAGGAAATGTAATGTAAATGTAATTTTAAATAATCCAATTAAACAAAGAAAGCAGGAGTGTTGCCAAAACTAAAAAATAAATATAACCAAACAATCTAACTAAATCCAAACCCACTAAACTGTCTAACCAAAGAAAAATGCAGAAAAAAAACCTTAATCTTCAGCACGTAGCTTAACTAAATTTCATAACTGCAAAACATAATTACACATGTGGTAACGCCTCATTTAACTAACTAACAAATAAATATACTAAGCTCCTCATATTACTAGAGTTCTCGTAAAGTACACACTGTTAGCCATTAACAAAACAAAATCTCATATAATCCAATTCTCATAAAGACTTCTCACTAGATAATAAACTGAGCTGCACAAGCATATCTAATAAAGCAATCTCTTAATAAAGGGAAAATTAGAACACAGCAATCGCAAGCAAATAAACCCAAGTGAACAGGCTGGCCTACACAAGTGAGGAGGCCAAGCGCTCCTCAAGAACAGCGCAAGCGCACGGCTTTTATACAGTGCGGACCCGGTTCTAATTGGCGTGCCGATGGTGATTGACAGCTCCTTTGACCAATGGTTGCACACCTAAAAACAGCACAGGACACACAGCAGAAAAGAGAGCGAAGAGCACGCAAAACAGAAAACAAACAAAACATACGTGAAACGTAACAGACCAAAACAACATTTCAGATGCTTTACAATGTGGTTAGTCTGCTGGTTTGTCCATTCCCAAACATGTTTACCATCACATGATTTCTTTACCATCACATGACTTTTGTTTAATGCGCATACTGGAATTTGTTCGGTAAACGTGTTTCCATCGTATTTTAAGCACATCTTTTCTTCACATTCTTTTAGATACAAACACGTACAATTTTAAGGTACCAGCTGTAGTACAATTTGTGTATGATAATAGACATGCACAGTATTCAACTTAATTTTAAAGAAATAATAATTTATGCAGTCATGCACATGTTTTGACAGCTATGATGGTGATTTGATGCTTCACAAAAGTTGCAGACACCTTTACCGATATCATAAAACTTTTTTAATGCAAAATTAATTTAAGCAGCCAGTTATTCCTTACGCCATCCAGAAACTTGAATAGGCCTAGGCTACTATAATGAAGACAATCCGCTCTAAATGTAAAACTAAATTAATTGCTTAATACTCCTGACGTATGAAAGTGTAACGCCTGCAGCCCCCAACAAATGTGGAAAGTTATTGCGTATAATATTCAACAACATGTTTTCTACGAATTATATGTAATTTTGCTCACATGGAAAATTGAATAATAATCATTACGCTGCTGTGCCATCAGCCAATCGTTGCATTGCTGATCATGATTTTGAGGATCGATAGATCTGTCGTTCACAACACACGCAGCTGTCTCCGATCAGTTCATCCAGACATTTTAATCTGATTCTCAAACTTGTTTGAAGAACCAAATTAGCCAGAGATCAGTGATTAAGACTAAAAGAACGAGGATCTGCCAAATCATCTTAGATCATTTAAGCTAAGAACGGACCCCTGTTCCTTGCATGTTTTTTTTTTTTTTATTCTCTCCCGGGCAGCACAGTGGCCGCAGTGAGTGGCACAATTGCCTCACAGCAAAAAGGTTGCTGGTTCGAGCCCCAATTATTATTATTACTATTATTGTTGTTGTTAATTTTATGTTATTTACCATAACACTGTACTAAAGTAATTGTTTTCCGAATTTAGCATTCAACTTAAATAAATGAAAAAAAAAAACAAATTAATAATAACGATAATAGGGTGACAGGCTCAGTGGTTAGCTGGTTCGAGTCCTGGCTGGGTCAGTTGGCATTTCTGAGTCTGCATATTCTTCCCATGTTCACGTGGGTTTTCTCTGGGCGCTCTGGTTTCCACACTCCGAAGACATGCGGCACAGGTGAATTGAATAAACTAAATGTGGGAGTGTATGGGTGTTTCCCAGTACTGAGTTGCAGCTGGAAGGGCATCCGCTGTGTAAAACATATGCTGAATAAGTTGGCGGTTCATTATGCTGTGGCGTCCCCTGATGAAATAAGGCACTAAGCTGATGGGAAATGAATGAACGAATAATGATAACAATCATTAATCTCTATCTGTTAGTCATGTGGCACTATGGATCAACTTATGTCCTCTCTGCCTCGCTGCCAAAGTGGTTAAAGAGGAAAAGAAAGTGGAGAGGAAGTGGTCTGGTTGACAAAAATGGAAAGGAAACGTAATAAGTAAGCACTTCAAGAAACAGCAGCAGCGAATTATTGCAAAATGTCTCATATGTTAAAAGGGAATTATGAATTAAACATATAACAAATGCATGAGAGAATTAAGGGGAAACGAGACGGTAAAATAAACATGAAAATGGACAGGCCTATTAAATACAAAGCAATAAGCACAAATTTTTGGAGTTTAAACATCACTCAGATATAAAACTTTCCAATATATATTAATGTAAAACCCAAAACAAGGTGTTTTGATTAAGTCCTAAACGATGATTAAGATTATTTTGGATAATGAAAACATTTTCAAAAGAACACTTTAATCCAAAAAGATTGAGCAAAAGGACATTCTTAAAATAAGTGAGCTACACTTTAAGTAGAAGTTTCCCAGAAAGAGCAGGCACATCAATGACACTTTTAAAAACTTGTATATAAACTGCAAGACAGGAAATATATATATATATATATATATATATATATATATATATATATATATATATATATATATATATATATATATATATATATATATATATATATATATATAATCATATAAATCATTTTATAATAATTTAATAAAATAATTAATTACTTAATTTGTTAAGAAACCTTTAGGCTGGCAGGATCAGTGATTGTAATTATTTTATTTCAAGTCTGTAAGACTTATTTGACCCGATACTCAGGTTATTCACTAAAATATATCATTTAAATTGTTCATGGAGCTGAAAACAGTAGTCTGTATAAAAAGGTCAAAAATAAATCTATGCAAACAATTAAGTCAATATAAACAAATTATTTAACAAAAATGATTACTGTTGTAAAATATTTGTAGTCTTTTAATAAGCATGATGTGTACAAGATAGAGATGGTATAAAAGTTAATAGTTTGTTTTGAAATTTGTCTAATATTAAACCCGAAACACGTGGTTGTTGTCATGCGGTGAACTCGGTCAATCGTGTAATATAGGTGTCGTCATCGCAGTTTCAGCAGTGGCTCTTCAGATGCTGCACTGGCTGAATCAGTCATCTGGTCTCGGAGCGCTGTCGCGGTACTTTGATGCCACACGTGAGAGTCACGTGGCATCGGCGCAGCGTCAATCAGGACAAAATTTTTAACCAGCATGCATCGCTTTAAGACAGATTTCGAATGATCTGCGCAGCGCTGCATGAAGTCGAACGCACCTATTTTCATGTGACTTCCCCATGTGCTATGATTCCTTTGTTTCAATTCCCGCCTGTTTGTTAATGTTCAAAGACGCGACAATGATGACTTCATAAAAATACAGCCTCTGATTGGTGCTTTCTCAGCTATTTGCCTAGGCTTCAGATAAGAACAGAAACTATTTTAAGAAGGTCATCATTGCTTGGAGTATATAGATGGAAGTTATGCAACACATATAAAGAAAATAACAGAGAAATGGCATGGGTATATTTGAGAGCAAGTCAACAGTCACTGAAGATAGTATACTGAACAATACATAGACTAGTAATATGTAATGGCAGTATAGTGTACAATTCAGCACCAGCATCTTTGCTTAAGAAATAACATGGAATAAAATATCAGTCCTTAAGAACAGGATATGGAGCCTTCAGCACGTAATCATCATCAGTTTCAGTGCTGCAGGTGCAAATGCAGAGGAACTTTAGAAATAAAAAAACAAACTAAAGATGTGCATTGGTGTTCGCTAATGCGGAGTTCAGACTGCATGATTTTAGTGTCACAGATATTTTCACACTGCATGACTATCTGGGGTAGCTTTCTGTCTGTGCTGTGTTTACAGTGTAGGATGGATCGGCAACAAGTGGTTTCACACTGCATGACTTTATAGGAAGAAACTCAGCATAAGAGGTAAAACTGAGACTCTTCCAGTTAAAGAAGAACTGAAAAAAACTGTACAAATAATAGTAGTTCTGGATAAATTGCTGATGTAGATGCCAAGAAAATAAGTCAAACAACATCAAATAAGTCATATAGTGGCAATACTTATACATCATTGGCTGTTTTAAATACCAGTAGTTGATCAGCAGTTTAACGGTGAAGTGATTGATCAAATATGCCTATTGATGGAAGGTTTGTCAGACATGTCATGCCCCCTTGTAAAGTATTTTGTAGTATTTTCAAAATACAAAATACAGTTTTTTTTATACATTTGTGGCTGGGGCGACGCGGTGGCACAGTAGATAGTGCTGTCACCTCACAGCAAGAAGGTCACTGGTTCGAGTCTCGGCTGGGTCATTTGGCATTTCTGTGTGGAGTTTGCATGTTCTCGCCGCGTTCGTGTGGGTTTTCCTCGGGGTGCTCTGGTTTCCCCCACAAGTCCAAAGACATGCGGTACAGGTGAATTGGGTAAGCTAAAATTGTCTGTAAGTTGGCGGTTCATTCCACTGTGGAGACCCCAGATTAATAAAGGGACTAAGCCGAAAAGAAAATGAATGAATAAATGAATGAATACAGTTGTGGCTGCTGTATTTTGTAGTTTATTTTGTATACACGTAAAATTGATGTATTTAGTATTTTATTTTAAAATACATTTCAATGTATTTTTGCCCATCCCTGAGCACATAAATTATAATTGTTTTTTAATTGTCATTATTAAACTAATTGTGAAGTTTTAGAAAACCGTATCTGCCAATTTGTGAGGCTCAAAAATAGTTTTCTTCAAATGATACCCTATCTAGGCCTATTTTAAGTATCATCAACACTAGTGTTTCACTTTTACTAGTGTATATATAAATATAACTAGAACTATAACTTATTAATAACTTGAACTATATTTATACAACAGTTCTGTGTAGTTCTTGAATCTGATTGGCTGATGGCATGTGATATTCTGCAAATCAGATGAATAAACTCACTACAATTTGACAAATATTGCAGCTGTTGAACAACATAATGTTCTTTTGAGGCTTTTTAGGCGGTTTAGATTGCAACTATGCAGTTCATTTATAAGGACAGTGCCTATTTTAAATATTTATCATTTCTGAGACACAACCCGTCAGCATCCATCAATCAGCCTGTCATACTGAGCAGAGCAAAGACGTTGATGTTCCGCCACAAGATGGCGACATTGACTGCATAATAAACCCTTAGAGGGGAAAAACTCAGCTGACTACAGCAGATCAAATCATTATAAAACACATAAGTGACATTCTATGTTGATTTCTCTCTTTTGTACAGTATGTTGTAGTGCTGTATTTATACCATAGTCTGGTTGTGTTTCTGGTTGTGTTTGCTTTGCTTTGGCTTAATTATGGGCTTAATAATTGTGATATCCTGATTGCAACAGAGAAATACTGGGAAACCTCTGTATACTTATGGCATTTCATGCCGTCAGTCTTATAACCTTAAAATGTCAGCAAAATCACCTGTTTTGTCATCAGTTTAGATAGTAAGCTAGAGAATCATTCAATTTGTGAAGTAGCAACGGTTTCTGCTGTTCTGACGTCAGCTACAGATGTGAATGAATGGCGGAAGAAAGTAATTCCTCATACAAAAGGATTTTTGAGACTCTGTGTTTGATTTTCTTTTTTATATACACGATTATGCCATTGAACTCGTAGCAGTGTGATGGCTGTATATTGTCACTGGTGGAAAACCATTGGCCTGCGACCTCGTGCCAACACATGCCTCCCACTAATGCCAAAATACAGGTATATTGCAATGCTACTCGTGTGATATTGCTCATATATACAGCCTTGTTTGGACTTCAGTCACAGCCATAGATGAAATCAATTCAAATAAAACACACCGTATCTCTTAAGATCTTAGTAGAGGATCATTAAACAGCTCTACAAACTGCATCGGCAGCTTCACTTAATTTTAACCTGCTTGACTTTATTTCTGTCAGATGTCTACCCAAGTCCTCATTTGCATTGTAAAACCCTGCTCACACTGTGAGATTTCAGCCATGATTGTTTCATCTGAGACAAATTTGGGAAATACTAAAAGACTCCTTAAATCCTTTGATTGTTGGTTTGACAAGTTTACAGGCAGCTGCTTCATGTCTGTTGCGATCGGATTTATCCTCTGATGAAGTTCTGACAGTGTCAGAAGATTTCAGACACTTTCCTGCAGTGTGACAAAAGCTGCGTCAACATGAGCGTCAATCCAAGAACCAATAGGAGCGCAGAATCTGATGCAATCCATACAACTCAAATAACCGCGTGAAAAGGTCAAAACAGTTTTTTTGTTGTTGTTGTTGGATTTATTATTGAGGTAAGCTGTGTGCAAAATTGCCGCTACAGATTGTTTATGTTAGCTGCGAGGAATCATTTCAGAAAGCAGAATTGTGAAAGTGTCACGGGTGGATGACGTCCAACTTCGGGGGAGTGTTCATTCGTGTTTGGTGCATCTTCATTGTCGTTCAGGCTTACATTATGACGGCTGAGATCTTACAGTGTAACATGAGAGCCATGTTGCTGCAGTCTGACTTGCTACAATTGTTCAGCATTATAAAAAAAATATTAAATAAATCGCAGTGTGAGCCGGCCTTTAGAGTGGTTGGTTTCTTTAATAATTCATTCCTCTTCTTAACTCTTTTTTGCTGAAGCTGTATGTTCTGGCAAGAAATAGAAAAATCAAAGCAAAATGATTTGTTGCGTCATATTTTAGCCGTTTTGATTCACTGAACTGATCAGAAATGAACAGAACTGAACAGAAATCACGTGGTTCTGCATATTGAGAGAAAACAGTGCATCGGTAAAGTTTTAGAAACACATTGAAACATCTGAATTCCACAAAACACAGAGACATCAAGAATCAGCATATGAATCTCAATGCTTCATGTCACAGTGCATGCCTGGGAAACATACAACACGTCAACAACACCCAGTATGCACTGTGACAAGAAATTTTCTCACCATCAAGATTCATACGCTGATTCTTGTTGCCTGTGTTTTGAGTGATTCAAATGCTCAGTGTGATTATAAATCTGACCAATGCACTGCTGGCTTTTATTCTGCTATCAGTACAGTGTAATCAACACAACAGCACTATTCGTGTTGGAGTGTGCATATGAGTAGCTGTAGTGGTGTAATTTTTATATTAAAATAATGATAAAAAAAATGTTGGGACAAATGTTGGGGTATTCATAAGACTGATATGACATCTTGGTAATCATGACATGCAGGGGCAGACTGGAAAACAATTTCAAGCTAGAGAAACAAGCATATTGAATAAATGATGGCAGGGCAGCCTTTAAAAGAGAAGTCAAGCCCATCTCAGAAAGAGTGAGTTATGACAAAATATTAAGAGGTCAAAAATAGTTTATAGTAAGACAAGTAACATTCAATAGGTAAAATCTCACTATCATTATAAAGAACTCGTTATTGATACTTATCTGTCCACAAAATGATTGCGTGTATACGTGCCAAAACTAATGTACTGTAAGTCAGTATTTAAAGATGAAGACGAAGTTAGTCATAAGTTACTGTCATATCCTAATGCAATTCTGACAGGTACAGTGCCCAGACAAGTCATCCTCAAAAAGCGATGAAGGGTGTTTCAGCTTAATAATATCATATTTCAAAGTTTTTTCAACAGCCATTCCTTTATCTCTTTTCTTCACATGGCTGCATTTGTTAATGTATGGTCGTCAATCAAATTGTTGCAAATATTTTAAAGCTACCCCTTGTAGTTTGTGTAAGCAGCCGTTTTGAATTTGGGTTAAAGGTCAAATATCCTATTTATTTATTTTATAACAGGAAAAAGAAAGATAATCGGGCCTGTTTTCAGCAGGTTCCTGCTCTACAGAACATAAAAACATAAAGCCACCCTTAACATCTCATCCATCAACACGAGATCAGTACAAACAATCACCAAACATACAAAATAGCAACAGCTACAGCAATAGTTGACCATCAGATGATGAGCATTCGATTTTTTTAGTCTCAGTGTTGGTATTGAGACTAAAAAAGGTGTTTTGTAAATACATAAAAGAAAGATCTCTGTTTATAACCGTTTTTAAAAGCCAGCAAGGGCAATTATCCATTTTTCACAGATCAGGTGGAATGATCAGTCCTTGTATTAAGTTTTGGTACCAAAGCACAAAGGGCTGATGAGGTACCAAATTTAGAATTTGATGGTACAGTTCAATCCCTGTGTTGGTTGAGCAATTTTGAAATGATAAAGCATTAGAGAGTGATAGAGAGTTAGTTAGTTAGTTAGTTAGTCATTCATATACTGTATACACACACCGGCCACTTTATTAGGTACACCTGTCCAACTGCTCGTTAACGCAAATTTCTAATCAGCCAATCACATTGCAGCAACTCAATGCATTTAGGCATGTAGACATGGTCAAGATGATCTGCTGCAGTTCAAACCGAGCATCAGAATGGGGAAGAAAGATGACTTTGAACATTGCATGGTTGTTCGTGCCAGACGGGCTGGTATATTTCAGAACTCCAAATCTACTGGAATTTCCACACACAACCATCTCTAGGGTTTACAAAGAATGGTCTAGAAAAGAGAAAATATCCAGTGAGCAGCAGTTCTGTGGGTGCAAATGCCCTGTTGATGCCAGAGGTCAAAGGAGAATGGCCAGATTGGTTCCAGCTGAAAGAAAGGCAACAGTATCTCAAATAACCACTCGTTACAACCGAGGTATGCAGAAGAGCATCTCTGATCGCACAACATGTCCAACCTTGAGGCAGATGGGCTACAGCAGCAGAAGAACACACCAGGTGCTACTCTTGTCACAAAGCGCACAGTCTCACCAAAACTGGACAATAGAAGATTGGAAAAACGTTGCCTAGTCTGATGAGTCTCGATTTCTGTTGTGATATTTGGATGGCAGGGTCAGAATTTGTTGTCAACATGAAAACATGGATCCATCCTGCTTTGTGTCAACGGTTAAGGCTGGTGATGGTGTAATGGTGTGGGGGATATTTTCTTGGCACACTTTGAGCCCATTAGTACTAATTAAACATTGTGTCAACGCCACAGTCTACCTGAGTATTGTTGCTGACCATGTCCATCCCCTGCTGACAAATCAGCAGCAACTGCGTGATGCTGTCCTGTCAATATGGAGCAAAATCTTTGAGGAATATTTCCAGTACCTTGTTGAATCAATGCCATAAAGGATTTAGGCAGTCTGAAGGTGAAAGTTTAGTCCAACCCGGCACTAGTAAGGTGTACCTAATAAAGTGGCCAGTGAGTGTACACACTTTAAATATATACATCCTCTCACACACACACTTACAAAAATACATTCTGCCATTGCATTATATACCATAACGGTATGATGGGTCATGCAATGTTGTATGTTAGAGGTACAAATGCAGATTATGCTATGCATTTCTGTCATCAAGGGAAAATTATGACCAAGATACATGAAATTGTTTGTTTAGATATGTCATTGACTAAGAAAATGCAGAGAATGTGGGGATTGCCGAATAAGCACAGATAAAATATGGCTGAACTACTTGTGCTTACTCACTCCTACACACAAATTCCTGTCCTTCTAGGAGCAGCATAGTTAACATAACTGGACAACTTTCTACAATACGTACAATTTGATACTTCCTGAGTCTGAAGGGTTGTTGAAACTGTATTCATACAATAGATTTGTCTGGGAAATTGAGTTTCATGTCAAGTTTCATTTAAATTTGCATAGACAAATTTTTTGCATACAACAGGCATGCTAGCAGCTATTAAGCTGCAGATCTTATAAATGTATAAAGGTTAATCAGTAGTAAAACTCAAGAACTTGCTAATATCCGTGAGAATATGTCATATTAATATTTGGCTAACCCTTTACAATAACAGTACTTGAATAACGATGTATTAATATGTAAATAAACATTACTTTATTATGAGTATGGGTGATGAGTTAAGGTGCACATTAATTATGAACTAACTTTAACTACAACAGGAGTCACATAAGTTAATGTGTGAATAACAGCTACCTTAATTACTTGTTAGTACATGTTAATTAATGCGTTAACTAATAGCTTAATCTAACATGTAAGTTTAAGATAAATGTAACCAGCATGAACTCATGAGTGTGACTTTAGTTGGAGGCACACATCACCATTAACTCATCCTTAACTCGTGAACTCCTGTGTTTAAACTGTTCATGTTGATGTTGACAGAACACTTTTCTATTGTCACATCAATCTTAAGTCACATCAATCTTTCGCCGGAAGATTTAAGTGGCTAAACAACACTTCCGTGCATATAGCCCATTCATTAAAACAACTAAATATAAGCTTTGCATGACTAAAATAGTTAAAACATAACACTACCTGTCTAAAAGAAATACTTCAGCCATGGTGTGATCCTTCCTCCAGCATACAAAAAGTAACTCCAATATTGATTCAGGTTTTTAAAAAGTTTCTAATGCAGCATTTGATTTTACTGTCACTCTCTCATGTGCACGTGCAAATGGTGCATCTGTCTTTGTGAACGGCTGTGCAAATCTACATTTGTTGACAGTTTGGTCTACTTATTCGAATTATGGGAATTATAGGCCTGACCGTTTTTAAAATGGACAAACTTTTTTTTTAATGATATGTCTTACCCAGTATATAAAATACATATAAATACATTTAGATCTTTTACTTTAATCATTACTATTGGAATGTGAAGAGACTTTCAACCAACACAACAAAAAATGTTTCTTAAGACAATCACCTACTGCACCTTTAACACATTGTAGGATTAGGTTTTAAACCACAGAGGTTCGAACTGTAGTCCTGCTGAATGACTAAAAAGTTATCAGTATTGATGGTAAAAAACTGTACATTTCTAGTCAAACAATTCTTCGGCAATCTTATACCAAAAACGGAAATAAGGGCAGTATTATTAGCTATAAATGTGGGAGAGCGTTGATATTATGTGATTGTATTGTATTGCAATATGAAACAATTAAGTGTTGATGTTAAATCAAAAGTAATTCACAAATACTTGATAATGAAATGATTTAATGACAATAACTTGCTATGATTACAACTGAATTAATTACAAAATAACTGTATAAAATTATCAAATATGAAATGATAAACCATATGATATAAATTGTAACCAGCTTAAATGTAAAATTAAAGTTACAAGAGGTAGAAGGAGAGACACAGGGGGAGGGAGAGAGAGACAAAGAGAGCAGGCCCAGAAGTTAGCCTGATTGCAGTAGAGTCAGCGAAGATAGACTCCAGAGGAGGAGAGGAGCAGGGGAGGAAAGCAGACCAGAAAAATACAGGCCAGGAAAAGAAGAGAGACAGAGCAGCGTTTTACCACCTATTTTGTATCTTTCTTGACCATGTGACTAAAGCCCAAATGTTGAGACATTCAAACTGACCAATCAACATGTGACCACATCGTAAACCCCCCAAAGTCCACATACCAGGCCCTGATCTTATCAGTATCTGCCTTTGGAGTCAGTATGGACCTTCTAGAGTCAAAAAGACATGTTTTGTCATATAAACAAAAGCATATGATAATTTAGCCTCTTACAACGTCATTATTCATGTACTGTTTTTATAAAGTGTTACTTGTAAGTTGAAAGGTACACTCACAGCTCTGTCGTAAAAAGCTAAATATATCTATTTGCTCACACAGTTAATGATGGAATCACTCTTGTTTTAAATTCAGTTGCAGATAATAGTTATAGTAATAGTCAAATGTTTTTCCACATAAACAAAATGACACAATTGTGTATGACACATTTTCCTTAACATTTCCTTTCCTTATTTTAGATTTGCTGTACAACCACTAATAGACACTCGTAGCCTTTCAGATCTGGCAACATAAGAAATCCTAGCACTTTGTCTTTTGCGGTGCAAAAAGCACTACTTCTTTTTGCAGTGCTCCTGTTTCAAACTCACTTGTGCATTTTTAAACACGTGTGAAAACTCTGGGGAGGGGGAGGGGCAAAGCCATTTTATTGGCAGATTCCTGACCAATGAAAATGGCTAAAAGTGCAAAAAAACATTTGTATTAATATGTATCAGTCGTTTTTTAAACACTTGTTTTTATTATTTTATTTTTGTTAAATATCATTACTTTTATGATTTTCTATAACAGTAAAAGCAGCAAAGTAATTTATTGGTTGGAGCACAGTGGTTTTATTACCTGAACTGTTTTATTGTGTAAAACACTAGTAGGTGTGTGGCATGTACACATTATTCTTACTTGCACTTTCCACCCATAAAAACTATGGTGTGCTACATGAACACAGTGAATTTGCCCTGTTTGGATGACAATGTAGTTTTGAAAAGCCATTAATATTAACGGTGTGTTTATATTTGGTTCTTGCTCATTTTTCATTGTTGAGGCTTACTAAGTTAAATTAAACCAGGCTCTACGGTGGCTTTGTGTCTCATGGAAAAGCAAACCAGTTCTTAGAAGGCTCGACAAACAAACCAATTCCAACCTCACAATAGGACTATGTCTAAACTAGCACCTGGCTCATGCTGGTGGAAAAGGGGTATGTCCTTTAAAAAAAGAAAGGGTTTGGTCCTGGTATTCCTGCCAAATTTGCCTCACCATGCCATTCCACCAATAAGCTGGTGTGTGGTTGGTGTTCTGGAGAACAATAGTTTCCATTGCATCATCCAGTAGTTTCGGTCCCTTTATCAGGTGTGGATAGTGAATTTTGTGGATGATGTCCCAGAACTATGTCATCAGATTTATTGTGCACAATAAAAGATACGTTTCTGAAGCAGGCTTGATAACAACATCTCTTCTAACCACAACTCATTCTGCCTAATTGTGAAAAAGGTCCAAGATGTTGCCTGTTCTTTACAGTCCAGTCCTACCTATCCTAATCTATCAGTGCAACTCTCAAATCCACAGTAAGAGCCTGTACCCTCAGAAACAGAGCCTATACCCACAATACACTCTCTTCAGTAAGCTAGACCCTGAAGTGTATTTGTCTTTGCATACCACATTTAATGGCCCGTTTCCACTGAGTGGTACGGTACGGTTCGGTTTGGTACGCTTTTATGGCCGTTTCCACTGTCAAAAGGCGTACCGAACCGAACCATACCGTACCGTTCGACTGTTTTGGCACCCTTTCGAAAGGGTATCAAACACGAGAAAGTGTACCAAAAGGCGGAGCCACACGCGCAGCTGAACGCTATTGGTTTACAGAGATACGTCATTCGCTTACGCAACAAGCCAGAATGAAAACAAAAAACCTACCATACACAGCGAGAGATTATAGCGCAATTATAAATTTATATAATAACAAGCCATGGTCGATCTGAGCTCAAACAAACCTTGTCGTCGTCTTGATGAACAGCCACAAAGCCAAGAAGAGCAGATTTACCCTGTGCCCCGTAGTTTTTTTACGAGCCAGTCTGAGGCGCGAGCGGTTTCGCTTTCTTCCTTGCGCACGTCTAACATTATATCTGAAATAACAAACTTCTTGAGCTGATGATAATAACCTGCGCTTGATTATTGACGTGCTTTTGAAACAAACGCAAGAGTGAAGCGTGAAGAAACAAAGGAGAAGCCGGAAAAAAGGAGCACATTATTTTTCAGCAAACATGGACAAAATGCCATGTATAACTAACTTATTATCTTCACCTTTTGGACTAATATGAACTGGGAATGACGGAATTACTCTCTAACAGAGGCTACATGTGCTGCTGAAGCTTACAGACACAGATAAGAGGTTTACACTGACTGTAGGCTATATTTTGTGTTGTTTTTGAACTTAAATACGAACAAAATGTCTGCTATATGTAGTTCTTCTGTAGTTGGTAAAATATCGGAGACTGTAAGGGGCTGTATGTGTTTATATATGTTCATTTATTTAGTTATTTAATATAATTACAGAAGTTACAGTAGGCTGTTTCGCACTGTCTTTGATCTGCAGTTATAATCAACTCATGTTCATTGAAAAGTTAGTAATAAACATTTCTACACAAGTATTTATGTGTATGAAGCATCTGTTTTGTGAGAAGTGCTTTTCATATGATATGTGAGTGACCCCTACAGCTTTATTGTAGACATTTCCTCGAGCGAGAATGACGTCGACTGAAACTTTCTGTCATACACCACGCCCACCAAAAGGGTACCCTTGTTAGTGGAAACGCAAGCCTGATAAAGGTGACCCGTACCAAACCGTACCGTACCAGTCAGTGGAAACGAGCCATAATGTGCTGGTCATGCTGCCTATAGGATCAAGAAAGACAGAAGTCTCCATCAATGGCAAATGGCAGATATGAACACTTTAGTTTGGAATGGAACTTCGATATTATGACCCTGATTATTTGCACTCTTAAGTGCCATTCGGAGGGTGACATTCCATTTGAAAAGCACTGTTAGACTAACAAACCACTGAAGCTCTATCCCTGGTCCTAACTCTGTGTGCTCGGAGTCTGCTAACTCCGTTTGTTGAACGTTTTTGTGTATTAATGAAGTGTGAGTGAGAATGTTTTTATCCCTACTGAAAATTGGTCCACACCCCTGGTGCAGTGGACCTGTGGAGCAAATAGGGGTTACTTTAGGTAAAAAAGAGCACTTCAGCTAGGTATTGAAGACTGCGGTTCACTCACTCCTCCCACCTTCAATTCTTGCTGGAAACAGAAATTAAACCTACAATTTTTGGAGATTAAAAGTTCATGTCCCTAACCATCAGGCCCCCACCAGTGTTTCTTAATCCCATACTTGCGCCTTACACCTCATTGGGATGAGCCAACTAAAAGAGCTCTATGCATGAACTTTATTCCAATTGACCCTTCGCAAAGTTTCGCCCCCCTTCTCACTGTCCGCATCCTTAAAGGGCACCTATGATGAAAATCATCTTTTGTATGCTGTTTGGACAGAACTGTGTGTAGGTATGTGTCCACAGTCATATTGGGGTGATATGAAGACAATAAATCTCTCTTTTTTTTATTTCTTGACATTAAAATAGGATGCAAATCCCTCACATTTTGAGGCTCACAAAAACGTGATGTAGGAGTTCAGTTTCCAGGCCCACCGAATTGATTGGCAGACACGTATTAACATGTTTCCGTAGTAATGTGTATAACCAAATAAGACAGGACGTGCGTAAAACATCTTGGATTAAAACATCTGATCAGCTCTCTGTGATCATCAATTATCATCAAATATGATCAAGAATGAGTTTCATAAGTTTAAAATGTTTTTAATATGGTCCATGTTTGTAATGAATTACAGCATGACATTACTTTATCACTACAGCCGCATGTCTGTCCAATTATAAAAACATTAAATCAGGCGTATTTTATACATTAAAATAACGGACATCCACACAGTAGTGCATATTAACGTGTATCCTGTCACATTTGCATGCAAAAACAGTGCAAAGTTAAACGTGCACGCTGTGTGTGTGCACATGTATGCTGTGTGTGCTTAAAATCATCACATTTACTTCAAAAACTTGAGGTTCAGACGTTAGGAATAGAATTATAGTTTCTATCTCGCACTCCTGTCATTATCAAAAAAAGGATTATCTTTACAATTGCTAAGGTAATTTCCTTAAATATAAAAATTGGGGAGAATGTGGGGATTGCCAAATAAGTGCAATCAAAATCTCGGCATCCTTTTACAGGACTAAACTAATTGTTTTCCCACTCCTACACAAGAATTCCAAGCATTCTAAAAACAACATAGTTTACACTACTGGATTAATGCCTGCAATCCTTTAAATTCTGAACTTCCTTTACGCAGAAGAGTCAGCGATACTCTTGTACAATTCAGAATAAGTACTGTGTGAGAATGTTCATGGTGAGTTTCATTCTATTCACACAGACAATAACAATTTAGACACGAATGGCACACCTCATTATTTTACAGTACACTTGATTTTCCTGGTTATTCACAGGCAGTTAAAGTTAAGACTTCATTGATGCATTCTAGATTCACACACGACAAATTTGAGATATCTTGCATGTACACATTTACTGAAAATTGTTTAATATAATCACACTAAAAAAGAAAGATCAAGTGTAAAAGCAAAATTTGACAAAAAGTTTCAAGTTTATGCAGATTAAGGAAGCAAGTGAAGTTTCTATCAATTATTTCTGCCCTTATATGAAACTCATCTGCTGTTTTTTTTTTTTGCAAGTATCTCTTTCAATGAAAAAATGTAGACATTGCCAGGACAGCCAAAAAAACAAGGATTTAGATGTAATGTGCTTTAACGGGTCTGAGCTAGCTGAAATGCTATACTGCTTAAACTTTCCAGTGGAGTAGTCAACATTCTTTTGTACGTAACCCATGTGTTGTTCTAGATTTCTGTATACACCATTTAACCTTTGGGTCCAAAATGACCTGCCTTCACTAAACCTCTTAAATAAAGCATCTAAATTTTATTTCAACCCTTAAATCTATTTTGCATGAAGAAACAAATCATCTTCATCACAAACTCTGTGAAAGTTTAGGTTTTCTCTCATTGTTGTGGAGTTTTTGACTAAAGTAAAGTGTATATTTACTAACACTAAAGCATAAGTGTAAAATGTTTTTAACAAAACAGTATTTGCAAAAGTTAAAGCAGAAAGTTAATTTTGTGTTTGTGTTTGGTGGTGGTGGGTGGTAGTGTGCATGTGTGAGCCCGTAGTTTTTGTGGTGTTAAGGGGAGTTTTATTTATAAACTAATTTTGAGAGGATCACATGCTGGTCTTGCATTAGCTAGATTTACCAATCAGATGAATCCAAATGCAGATAAATAACCAGATTTTCTTATCTTGGTCATCTTTGTCTCAATGAAATCCCCCATCCACCCCTACTTCACATTTTTCCTAGATTAATCTATGACAGGGCGGCATGGTGGTTCAGTGGTTAGCACTGTCACCTCACAGCAAGACGGTCACTGGTTCGGGTCCTGGCTGGGCCAGTTTGTGTTTCTGTGTGAAGTTTACATGTTCTCCTATGGATTTCACCCGGGTATACTGGTTTCCTATCCTGCTTGCTGGTTGAAAGTTTTATGTTTGTTTTGGTCTAAGAGAGACTGAGAAAAATAAGCTACAGAAATTTACTTTTGAGTATTGTGAGAATAAAAAGCACGATTCTCTCTTATGCCGACCCTAACTTCTTCTTTATCTGAAAGAACCCCTTTGTTGTGTCAATCTTCTTTTTGGGTTGAAAGTTCAGATGAAAGACATGCAGTATAAGTGATGTGAACCAATTTGGCACAAATTGGCACAACCAATTTGGTATAGTTGGCGGTTCATTCTGCCATGTGAACCCCTAATAATTAAGGAATAGGCAGAGCGAACGAATTCGGGTGAGCTCTCAAGACCTACCAAAGCTCAGACTCCCCTCTCTCCCGGTGAAAGGGGAGGGAGCCCCAGGCTCAAGGATCTTCTGAACTCAGGACTCTCTCCTCAGACAGCATGCCAAACATGCTTTATTATCAATTATCGGTTAAGTATGAACTCTTGAAATGGTTTTATAGCTTGTGGGTCAAAATTGACCCAAAGGACAACCACTGTACCCTAAACCTGTACAGCCTTCATGAAAATAGGAAAATTGAAAATAATTAATTTTTCTAACTTTGGGGACATTTAAAAAAGCCACCAAACTTCAAGATTTTTTATTTTTTTTTCATTTTTTGTCCTTATGACCATTGATTCAACAGAAGGGTCATTTACTGCACCATAATTGACAATAAGAAGTCATTTGTAGATTTTAATTCAGTTTGCATGCATTCATACTTTTTCCTTCTGCTTAGTCCCTTATTTATCAGGGGTCGCCACAGTGGAATGAACCGCCAACTATTCCAGCATATGTTTTACACAGCTCGGAAGCTGCAACCCAGCACTGGGAAACACCCACACACACTCACATGTTAAATTTGTTAAGTAATGTTACATTTTTATGTTTATAACAGGTGATAACAGATTCCTCTTGCTACTTTATTTTGCATTCTAATTCAATAAGTACACACTGTGGGAACTTAAGGATTCCATTTCATATTTGAATGAATGAATGAATGAATGAATGAATAAAATTTGAAATGTGCTAAATAATGTTTCATCATTGTTTTACATCAAGGTTTCATCACTGTTTTTTGTATTGCCAGTGTTTCTTCATTGTTTTCTCCAGAATATTAAGCATTCCTGGTGCTACCAGTATGAAAGTACAAGGAATCCTCACAAACCACATTTTCTGCACAAAGTGAATACAGGACTAGCCGTATTATGCAACCTCAACAATGCGCAAAACAGCGAGTTGCAGAGTCATGGTTTCACTCGTGCTAGTTTCTGTTCTGTCTGTGAGTGCAACAAAAGGAAGTACTTTGAATTTATCAAGCAGTCAACATCATAGGTGTATACAGTATATTTCCTCAACAAAATGAAACAATGCTTAGAATCCAGAGCATTGGATTGCCGTGGGTTTAGTTTCTAGATCATTTCCTTAATTATTCCAGAGGTGTTTTTAGTCTTTGTTAGAATGAATGAGACATTTGGACACACTAAAGAATATGAGAATTTCTGAAATCATAAAAACCTTCAGACCTAAATTCTTTTTACAGTTGGTGCAAAGCTGTTTAAAAAAATCAAATAGATCAGTTGAGATGTAGTTATTGAATCCATAATGGTTACAGATGGTTAAGAATTTTTTTTTTTTTATAGAAGATAAAAAAAGATATAAAAATTATATATGTATGCATGTTATGTACCTGTGTGTACAGTATGCATACATGTTTGCCAATTAAAGCTAACACGAACCGAAACTGTTTGGTTTGCAACATTCTTTATTGAATATTTAATACAGTGTAACTCCAAGTTTTTATTATATACTGTATGTAGTAATTTAGATCTTTTACTTCACCCAAAACGTCTAAATTCTGTCATTATTTGCTAACCCTTTGTGTGTTTCAAACTATTATGACTTTCTTTCTTCTGTTAAACCCATAAGAAGATATTTTGAAGAAAGCTGAAAACCTGTAACCACTGACTTCAATGATATTTTTTCAGACACCAGAGCAGGAAAGAACCGAGCAGGAAAGAACCGAGCAGGAAAGAACAAAGGAGGAAAGAACAGAGCAGAACAAAAAAGACCAGAGCAGGAAAGAGTAGAGTGAAGCAAATAAGACCAGAGCAGGACAAAGCAGAGCAAAGTTAACAATCCAAATTATGTCGCTTTCGTTCACCATGTGACCAAAGCCCAAATACTGAGACATTCCCACTGACCAATGAAGAGCTTCTTCATCAGTATGTAAAACCCCTAAAGTCCACACACATCTTAGCCAGGTCCTTCTTTCAGCATGAAGAGAACAAAAAGCCTGCAGGCTGGAGAGAGAGAGAGAGAGAGAGACTGGGAGAGAGAATGGCCACGACCCTGACTCCTTCATTATCTGAAAAAACCCTTTATCATGTCACAGTAGTACCTCACCCCAGGAAAGGAGTTCACCACCCCATGCAATCCCTGCCATTAACATTTGCGCAGGTGATTCAATCACTTGAAGCTCTCCAATAGGAGCACCACAAAGTGCTCCTGGAGATGTGAAACAAGCAAGAGCACCAGTTCTGCACCCTGTTTCAGAAGCAACAGAAGGCAGATGAGATGTTCCAGAGCAGGGTGGACCTGGAGGTTTGCACTGGCATGTCATCACCTAGGAGCTCAGCCATCCCTGCGCACTTCCTCTTGAATAAAAATCAGTCTGCAGGATGAATCTGCAGATAGCCCTGAGATCAATGGCTGGTGAACCTGATACCTCTGCCCTCAAGTTGCAGGGAGTTGCCAAACAGCTGTCTGTACAGAATCTCCATTGGCATCAGTTCTGAAGTGCGGACCTGGCCACAGGTGGCCAACCCTTCATGCTGGCAGAACAGCTGTGGGGTGCATGCCGCAAATGGTTGTTGGCCAGGGGAAAAAAACATAGAGCAGGTCCTGGAAAAAGTGGTACTGGAGCAGTTTATCGCCCATCTACCTAAGAAGACCACCTAGTGGGTTTAGTACAATAATCCAGTGACCCTTGACCAAGCCATCAAATTACCAGAGGAACAGATGGTGACATGAATAGGGGTTGGTGAACCCGTACCAGCAGTTTCACTCTTTCTCATCTTCTATTACCTCTTCTTATACTATCCCTCTTCACGCCAATCACTTAACCCACTCCTCTTATGATGGTGGGGAGGAAGTCTGGATCCCCTCTTATTTACTGTGTGGGAGGTCTCACAAGCTTCCACAGGTTTTCCCCCTTCAAACTTCTCTATGTAAATGCAGCCACGTAAGGTGTTAGGCGTTCATAGGAAGGTTTGGGATAAGGGGCCTACAAATACATTTATTCACCTTAATCTGCTTTTTTGGGGCCGGGTCACTGGGGTAGCAGTCTTAGAAGAGAACCCCAGGCTTCCCTCTCCCAGACACTTTCTCCAGCTCCTCTGGGGGGATCCTGGGGCATTCCCAGGCCAGCCGAGAGACATAGTCCCTCCAGCATGTCCTGGGTCTGACTCCTCCCGGTGGCACATGCCTTGAACACCTCCCTGGGTAGGCATCCAGGAGGTATCAAAAACAGATGCCCGAGCCACCTCAGATAACTTCTCTCGATGTGGAAGAGCAGCGGCTCTATTCTGAGTCCCTCCCGGGTGACAGAGCTCCCTACTCTATGTATAAGGGTACGCCCTGTCACCCTGCAGAGGAAACTAATTTCGGCCCCTTGTATCTGAGATCTTGTCCTTTCAGTCATGATCCAAAGCTCATGACCATAGGTGAAAGTAGGAAAGAAGATTGACTGGTAAATCGAGAGCTTTGCCTTTCGACTCAGCTCTTTCTTTACCACAACAGACTGGTAAGTTGACCACATTACTGCTGCTGCGCTGATCCGCCTGTCAATCTCATGTTCCATCCTTCCCACATTCCATCCTTCCCAACCCCAAGATTCAAATAGTAAAAACAAATTTAAATACCTGCTTGACATGCAAGCAAAGCTCTACACATTTGGTTGGTTGTCAGTGGAGAATTTGCTCCAGGTCCAACACAAACAAAGACAAAGGAGGGGCCAAGCTTGATTAAAAAAAAATGAAAAAACTACTATTTTTCATCTCGTGCGCATGGACCTGCTCACAGACATTGCCTGAAGCCGCCTTTCCACTGCACACGACATTCGGACACGACTGTCGGAATACGCCCCCTTGTGGTAGTCGCACATAACTTTTAGTTTTGTTTTGCACCATGGGAGAGAAATTGCGTAAATTTTTCACCAGGAGAGAAAGTGCTCGTTTTACTCCTTACTACCTCTAGTTCAAAATTACTGGCCAAGTGTCAAGGGTCCTTTGAGGTCAAGTCGGAGATCTCAATTATAAAGCGATCTGTACGGACAGGGTCATGGCACCCCAATTGTATAGTGTAAATATTTTTTAAACTAATGTAAGGTAATGCCGGTGATGCTTGCTATGGCAGAGAGCTTGGAAGAGGATCTAGGCTCTGAGGTGGAGACTTACACCCACTGGCTCTGATCTTGGCAGGAAAGCATCTCACACCCTCTCAGCTCACAGACATTGCCTGAAGCCGCCTTTCCACTGCACACGGCATTCGGACACAACTGTCGAAATACATGTGGTTGTCGCACAGAACTTTCAATTTTGTTGTGGACCATGGGAGAGAAGTTGGATTCTCGCGGTATGGGAAATAAAGGAGTGCAAAAGCAAGAGCCATTATTCTCTGTCCATTCATCATGGTTAAATGAATGAATGACTAGAATGAACTAGAAACTCATAGACCACACAACAATTTGGGGAGGAAATGTGGAGACAACATTTAAAATAAAGTTTTTATTACTCATTTATGAATGGAATTTTTTTTAATATAAACTTTTTTGCTGATTCAAAAAATTATGAAAAAACTACTAATTCTCATCTCGCGCGCACGGACGTGCTTGGACAAGACTGGATTACATCGGTCGACCGGTCGCATATGGTCTAGTCACAGGAGTTCAAATGTTTTAACAGTCCGCAGCTCAAATCAGATTCAAATTTTCAAAATACGGAGATGATCGGAATCTACGCAACTCATGGTCTACTCTCCATTGGAATTAAATGACTATCGGTCTGTCGCTTGTCATTTGTCATGTGCAGTGGAAAGGCGGCTTGAGTACTAGCAGAGTTTGCAGATGTGTTCTTGCCCCTGCCTAGCCGAACTAGTCTCATTCAACAACATATTGAGAGAGAGCCAGGACATAGCTGTGCACAGCCTGCCATATAGAGTAGATTATCTGAACACAAAAAAGTTAGTTCAGTCAGAATTAGAGGCGATGCTAGAAATGTGGGTAATAGAGGAATCCCAGAGCAACTGGGTAAGCCTGATAGATTAAGTTCCTAAAACAGATGGCTCATTGTGGTTCTGTGTGGGTTATCACAGGGTAAATGCTTTTGTAGAAATGTGACACGGGGTTGATGAGCTGTTTGATTGGCTAAGTGAGGCTTGTTTTAATTTAACCAAGAATTTAAAAAAGGATATTGGTAGATGCCCTTATCACTTTTAGTCAAGGAAAATAACAGCCTTCACCATGCTGTTCAGACTGCACCAATTCTTTTCCACATGCTGTATATGCCGCTGCTTATCTGGATGATATCAACATCTATAGTTATGATCAACAGAGGTATATGGAACATCTGAAGGCGTTCATGTGGGTGCTGAGGCATGCTGGGCTAATGGCCAACCCAAAGAAGGGTGCGATTGCAGCTGGAAAAAGGTTTGGGAGACAAGTGGGTTAACATTCACCTTTGTCTACTTACAGTAATTGGCGTGAAGAGAACAAAAAGCCCGCAGGCTGGGGAGATGAGAGAGAGAGTGACTGGGAGAGAGTGTGGCTATCCTGCTTGCTGGTTGAAAGTTTTATGTTTGTTTTGGTCTAAGAGAGACTGAGAAAAATAAGCTACAGAAATTTACTTTTGAATATTGTGAGACTAAAAAGCACGACTCTCTCTCTCTTATGCCGACCCTGACTTCTTCTTCATCTGAAAGAACCCCTTTGTTGTGTCACAATCTTCTTTTTGGGTTGAAAGTTCAGATGAAAGAAACTCATAAAATTTTAGAATAACAAGGTGAGTAAATAGTGAATACATTTTGATTATCTATTCAATCTTTAGTTTTAAAAGTTGTTTGTCTTATTTACAGTTTTTTATATTCTGTTTTGAACAGATTTATATTTAGGACTGTAAGGGGAGTATTGGACAAATCCAATGGTGACATCCTGATACTAATTTTCCATTTCTTGCTTATTAATTTACACTTCTCCAAGGCAACATTAATCTAAGCTTGATTTATATTTTATGTTTATCTAATGCATATTTCTGACCAAAGATCAAATCTGTTCCAACGTGCATTAAAAAAAGTGTCTGCAAAAGGCATCAGGATGTGATTGCATCACACTGTAGTGTAAGTCATGTGATTAAAATCCCTTTCATGGCATTCCACACTAGAAAGGGAGTGTCCCTTTTACACAAGTGATCAAAGGTGTATCAACAGGAAGTCTTGTAGTGTGCAGGTGTTTTATGAGTAAGGCTTTTGAACATTGATAAACACAAAAGGTTTCATTATGTGGTATGAATAAGTCTTCAATTTACACTGCATCAGGTTATGCATTTGGACACAAAAATTCCTTGAATCCTCAGTAGGCCTTTCAAAAATGTTCAAATTTCAAATAGTCTTTTTAAAGGTTCTTTATGCAATAATATCTCTTAAAATGTTTGCAAGTACATTGACCTGAGGTCAAAACCCTATTTAGTTTTTGCACATTAATTGCACCAACACATTTCTCTCGCATTGTTTAAAATGGGTCATTTGAAGTCAGCATGAAATCAAAATTACTCTCTCAAAATTGCTCTTCTTACTTTGTAAACATTTATTTGCCCTCATAATCTTTAATTACTTTACTTAACTCCTGGTCACATATAAAGGCTGCACGTCATGATTTTGCCAAGTACAATGCAATCCTTGATTAACATCTATGTTGATCCTAGAACATCATTTTTGTTCAAATATGTAATCCATACCTATTCACTAAACCCAACCATAACTAATTTATTCCCAAAATCAGAGGGGAATAACAGTTGGATAATAATCATGTAGAAGTGCATAAACCGCTAATCGTAAGCCTAAACTTAACATAAACTGTAAACATATCCCTTAATTCTTATTGGCTTATTGGAATCAAAAATGGTTGTTAATCCAGGAACATGTCCCACTTGGTGAAATCAGGTTGGCGTAGAAAGGCTAGAGGATGGGGCTATCAGTGTGGTTCTTGTTTCTGCCCTGCCTTTGTGGAGGCAGTGGTTTAAATAAATATGATATGATTCCATCTGTACTATTTAGTTTCTCATTCTCATCATCATCAGGCATCACAAAACATTCTGCACCAGAGGGTGCAGACAGTGATTCAAGTGGACAGTAGTCCTCCACAATAGAGTGCAAACTTGCATATAAATCTTCTACCATTTTGTTAGCAACACCTATCTTCCAATGATCCAGTCAGTTCTCAAAAGACGAAATCATGCACCGCCCTATATATATATATATATATATATATATTTTTTTTTTTTGGCATTTCAGAAATTGGGAAAAGGTCAAGCTTAAAGAGCCCCTATTTGGCATTTTTAAAAATGACCTTCCATGCAGTGTGTCTAAGTGAAGTGAAATATCCAGCTAAGACTTAAATCTGGAAGTGCACCACGTTTAAAACTATTGATTCATCTATAAAAGGCCCATAGTAATTTGAATGAATTGCGGCAGTAACGAGTCTTTAGCCGTGCCATCGATACGGAATTCAAGCACCGCCTGTTTGCTGCGTGCACAGACCCGGGAAAATTGAAACCCCCCAGTTGAATCATGTTGTGAAGACGCTGAGCTCTGAAGTGTGAGGGAAAGTTAGTGTTATTTTCCCTACTCAAACATGAGAAGAGGCTGTGAAGAGTATCACTTGAATAAGAAGTAAACATGTTATCCATGTAATAACTGTAAGAAAAGCTCTATCATGTTGAGAGCTTAAATGTGTTTTATTTCAGGTGATTTTAAGGCTGTGACTGAAGTCTGTTTTTAGTTTTGTGTTGTTGTTTTTTTCAGTGATTATGCTTGTTAACAGCAGGTGTTTTAATTGTTAGTTCGTATAAACTCATTCATACAAATTAGTACAATTTGCTCATCCCAAAATGACAGTTGGGTTTAGCGGTGGAGTTTGGTGCCATGCCTCCTTTTAAAAATCTTACATTTTACATACTTACATAATGCATGCAAATTAGCCACTCAACTGACAAAACGTCATATAGTTATGTTTCCTCATGTTTTCCTCCTGTTTGGTTGATCATGATGCTTAATAAGATGTTAGATACCCACAGTACACGTGCAATGTGTTGGACTCTGCATATGTACTCCTTTGTTTCTACTTTCACTTGGCAGGATGCCTACAGGTCTGGAACTTCCAAGTTTAAGATGTTTCACTTTATAGTAAAACTGAGTACACAAATCAATACTTAAGTGAAAGCATACAGATGCTCTAACACAATATTAGTTTGTTTAGTTTATTAGTAGTTTAGTTTAACATTTGCTAAAGTAATTTAAATTAATTTTTTCCTCTACGTAAACACAGCACCCCATATTGACAGAAAACAGAATTGTTGACATTTTTGCATATTTATTAAAAATAGAACAACTAAAATATCACATGGTGCTAAGTATTTTCAGACCCTTTGCTCAGTATTTAGTAGAAGGACCCTTTTGATCTAGTACAGCCATGAGTCTTTTTGGGAAAGATGCAACAAGTTTTTCACACTTAGATTTTGGGATTCTTTGCCATTCTTCCTTGCAGATTCTCTCCAGTTCTGTCAGGTTGGATGGTAAACTTTGGTGACAGCCATTTTTAGGTCTCTCCAGAAATGCTCAATTGGGTTTAAATCCAAGTTCTGGTTGGCCGTTCAAGAAAAGTGACAGAGTTGTTGTGAAGCCACTCTGTTATATTAGCTTTGTGCTTAGGGTCATTGTTTTGTTGGAAGGTAAACCTTCGGCCCAGTCTAAAGTCCTGAGCACTTTGGAGAAGATTTTTGTCCAGGACATCCCTGTACATGGCCGCATTCATCTTTTCCTCAATTGCAACCAGTCGTCATGTCCCTGCACTTGAAAAACACCCCCACAGCATGATGCTGCCACCACCATGCTTTACTGTTGGAACTGTATTGGACAGGTGATGAGCAGTGTCTGGTTTCCTCCACACATACTGCTTAGAATTAAAGCCAAAAAGTTCTACCTTGGTCTCATCAGACCAAAGAAATTCTCACCATCTTGGAGTCCTACAGGTGGTTTTTATCAAACTCCATGTACAGGCTTTCATGTGTCTGGCCTCTCTACCTTAAAGCCCCAACTGGTGGAGGGCTGCAGTGATGGTTGACTTTCTACAACTTTCTCCCATCTCCCGTCTGCATCTCTGAAGTATAACTACAGTGATCTTTGGGTTCTTCTTAACCTCTCTCACCAAGGCTCTTCTCCCCCAGTAGCGCAGTTTGGCCAGATTGCCACCTCTAGGAAGGATTCTGGTCATCCCAAATGTCTTCTATTTAAGGATTATGGAGGCCATTGTGCTCATAGGAACCTTAAGTGCAGCAGAATTGTTTTGTAACCATGCTAGGTCTTTGCCTTCCCACAATTCTGTCTCTGAGCACTTTAGGCACTTCCTTTGACTTTGGCAGTTCCTCATAAATAAATCTAATTTGCTCTGACATGCATTGTGAGCTGTAAGGTCTTATATAGACAGGTATGTAGCTTTCCTAATTAAGTCCAATCCGTATAGTCAAACACAGCTGGATCTCAAAGATGATCAGAAGAAATGGACAGCACATGAGTCAAATATATGAGTGTCACAGAAGAGTCTCAATACTTAGGACCATGGCTGTGTCCGAAACCGCATACTTCCATACAATGTAGTACGCTAAAATCAGTATGAGAGCCGAGTAGTACGTCCGAATTCATAGAATTCGAAAATCAGTATTTTCAGTGCAAGAAGTACCCGAATGACTTACTACTTCCGGCAAGATTCTGAAGTGCACATCCCATGCATGCTGCGCTACCCAGTGATGCCCCGGAGAGAATTCATAAGTGGGAGTGAAGCAACGCAACTGACGCAGGTTGGTCACATAACCATGACAAAATGCCGGATGTAGTACGTCCGGATTCCATTCATACTTCTTACATTCATAATGTATAGAACATACTTTTCTAACGACCGAGTAGTACGTTTACATTTAAATACAGAACCTACTGAGCAATAGGCGGTTTCGGATGCAGCCCATGTGATATTTCACTTTTTCTTTTTAATAAGTCTGAAAAAAAATTATGTGAGTTTTCCGGGAGAAATAACAAAATGGGAGGGTGGCAGGAGAAGAGTCTGAAATACAGGAGACTCCCGGGAAAAATGGGAGTGTTGGCAGAAAAGCTCTAGAAAATTCTTAAAGTTCTAGCAAAAAAAAAAAAGAACACAACAGTTGGGGAACTATGGAAGAGCAATAGTAGAATATTTAAAACTCTTCCAGGTACAACTACATTGTTCAGCCAAAGCTCATAGAAATACATGCTTCAGCCTATATTTTTATGAAATGTAAAATATGTTGTTCCGGGTGTGTTTTGTTGCATGTTTCAGATGAGAAATACACTGGAGGGCATTGTCTACATTTTTGCAAATCTGGAATATGTTAACAAGTATATATTGCTGCAACCCAGACACTTCTAAGTAGGAGGGACTTATGCTGCAAGTCGGTTGGGAAACCTGCAAGTGGAAAGGACTTTCTTTATGAACAAGTTAGGTTAAGGCTTGAAAATCATAAAAGGTTACGAATAGGTCATGAAAAAACAAAACAATTTTTTTGAGATGTTAACAGTCATATATGTGTTCCATGTTGCTAAAAACACAAAATTTAATTAATATTGGAAGACCCCTGTGCCATTCAGACTACATTCACTTTAAAAGATGCATTAAGCATCATTATATGTAAATAGTATGTCTATTCAATTCTAAATTAAAGACCCCGTTTGCAAAGAAAATGTTTTATTGACCCATAATCCTTCACTGTAACTATCATTAGTGTAAAAAAGGAAGAAATGTTAAAGGGATCTTGTTGCCCCTTATTGTACATTTTACCTATAAACTGCAGTCAAACATATGTTTAAGTTAATATCACTTGAATGGGAAGGTGGGGTGAATCAAACAAAAAGGAGGGGGGGGGGTGTGTTATGCAAAGATGAGGGGGGTTCCAGATGCCCCCATTTCCGCTACATTATCTTCAAGAGCACTATGAATATGCAGGAATACGTGGATTTGGACGAGACTTAGGGAGTCTGCCATAAACTTTGATCTGTAAAACTTTGCAAATCATACATCCATGAACAACAAGATGTATTACACATACAGGAAAGACATGAAAGACACATAAAACAAGTAATTTTGACTGAAAATAATACATTTTCACCATCTACCCATCCTTTTTCCTAAACTTGGTAAACAGTAATGAAGTTGAGTGGATTTGAATATCAAATATGCAAAACAAGGCCTGGGTAAAGTGGTGGTTAATTTTTCACAAAAGTTGATAAATGGCATCTTGCAATAAAAGGACATTCACTGCAGCATTACTTTTGTGACTGCATCATTTTATCGCTCACCAGGTTACATAGGCTGAAGCTGGGAAGCATCCCCACAGTGTTTACCTGCTGGCAACAGCTGGGGGTTTGTAGTCCACAGCATGTTGTTGCAATGTTTACAGTGCTGATCCTCTACTTCTGGGTTTCTTATGTTTTAAAATAGCGGCCGCGTAATATTATAAATAAGGGTAAAATATTAAAAGTAAGCACAGACTCAATAAGCGATTTGTATACGACAGCCAAAATGTCCTTCTCAATATCAAAACTTCTCAGTTTTCACAACAAACTCAATCGCTGCTGAGCCTTTTTAAAAACATTCTCTAAGTGTTTATCAAACGAGATTTGAAAGTCAATCTCCACATCTACATATTTAAAAGAACTCACCTGTTCAACTTCCTCCTAATTAACAAGCAAAGGTTATATCTTTATTAGTTGTTACTCGCCTCATGTCCTATTGTGTTATCTCTAGTGTCTGCATCTCTCCCTTAGTGTGGTCTATACAGGTTCCCTATCTGGTTGTCTTCTGGTCTCCGTGTCTGGTTCTCTGTGTTCCTTCAACATCTGATCATACCAGCATCCATTCAACAATCCGTTCCATGTGTTTGTTTAACTGCCATGCTGCAGATGAACTGTTAATATACTCACCATCCTTTTTCGGGTTCTTATGACACATATTAATCAATTATTACATATGAGACAAATCATAAAAATTGCTCTTTAATTAGTGTAAAGGGCCATGGTTAAATAACTAAATGGCTGAGAAGCAAAATTAGACAAAGTCTTGACATATTGTATATTGAATAGATCTATCCCTAATTGTGATATCTTTTTAAATTTAAAATCCTAGCATAAAATGTTATTTACCATCTAATGCAACTGTATCTTTAGAGAAACTGAACATTTTTTCATCCTTTACTCACCCTTGACTTGTTTCAAACAATCAACCATTGTTACGCAATCTGGTAACCATGACTTCAATATATTTGTTTTTCCTACTATGGCTGCCAGTCAGTTTCCAGCCTTCTTCTAAATATATTATTTTGTGTTCAACGGGAAAAAAACAAGGTTTGAAACTAGTCAAAGGTGAAAAAATTGTTCATTTTTGATTGAACTATACCTTTAAAAACCACCTGGATGTCCTCGAATAGTTACTAAGCAGGTAACTATTATGGGTTTAGTCTCTTATCTGACAGCGAATGCACTCACATCATCAACTGTAAGAATTTATTATTGCCGAACTAATAATATGGTGTTATAAATCAAAGCTAAAATATGTGACTCTATATAAACTGCTTAAGCTGATAACAAACAGTTCTAGTTTGTGTTGTCATTGAACACACCCATTAAACAAACAGTGCTGAATGAAAGTGTAAGTCATCTCATGGAGTCAATAAATCCTTGAAACTCCATTGGTTGCTATTACTTCACTAACATCGCTAAACTAAACGCTACTGGTAGCTCAGACTGAAATTTTGATCATTCTTTTTTGGAAACTTGCTTCAGCTCAGACACATTTGTAGCATATCTGGTGTGAACAGCTATTTTAAAGTCATTACATACGATGTAATTTATGGGCCACTCTAATTCTGTATTCACACCAGACGCAGCACACAGGTGTTAATAGACGTGAACATTTTTAGTTTACTTTATTTGCACGTCAATTTCACTTCACAACAGACGCAGATTCAGATCATGGGCAGGGCTTCTTTCTGCCTGGTGACTCTAGCTTCTTTGCTAAATGATTAACATGGATTTTATTGAGAGAATAGCTGTGCTTTATGTGCTTTAGGGAGGCTAAAAAAATGTGAATAATTGTTCAGCACCGTGTCTGAGTTCACTAGATCCTTTCAGAGGTGCACCCAGCTCTGTGAGATCATCAACTCCTCCAGAAACTGTACCTGGATGATGGAAGCTTTCAGTGATGCTTCAAATTGAGCCGAGCCCAGTTTGATGAACTGTTGTCCGATGTTGACAAGGTATTTTTACCCCTTTGGAATCATATACTGTATGGGACTACATATCAAGTAAGGGATAATGTATATAAAGGATGTTGTTATCACTGAATAAAGCCCAACAGGCTTATCAGCAGCCGATGTGCAGCCAAGCAATGTTGTATAAGACTGATGGGCTTTACAACTAAGTGCCTGGATGTACTTTATTCCACTTAATACATGGCTACTTGCCACAAAAAAAATAATTATATATATATATATATATATATATGATCTCACACAGTCAAGTGATGCGATTTCGCAGGTCAGGTTCATCAAGCTTGAACTTTGCACCGCAGCGAACTGCAAAACTTAACGCATGACCCTTTGTTTCCAGTCTGATGCATTCGCGTACGTATGAATGGAAGTCTATGGGGAGAAAAGTCCAGTGTGACCGAACTTTTAGTTTGGTTTAGTTGTTGTCCGGTATTCTAAGGGATGTCTGTCTACAACCCATGTCGTTTCTGAGTCTCCAGTATTTCCTATGTCCTTCATGTGAGTGTTTATCAATATATCTAGTGTTTAATAACTCCTGCGATTCTTTGCCTCTTGAGAGAGCCCAGGCATGAAAAAAAGGTCCTTGCTTCATAATTTCATTCTTTAATATTTTTCTTTCTATAATGAATTTTTGACAGTTAATACGTGTCCTCGTGACAATGATCACATGAGCCAGTTGGATGTTTCCCCTATTAAATGTAATGTTTTATTTAAACCTGTTTGTCCCATTCTCGATCGTGTAATTATGCCATCTGTTTTATTTCCTTTTACCTATCCTCCAATGTCCTACTTTCTCCTGGATTCTATAGTAGTGTCTACCCGTTATCCCTATCCCGATTATATTGCCATTGTTTTAATGTTATTCTTAACAATAACTTTTGCTTTTAAATTACTAAATAGGATTTTCATAATTTCATCTAGCTTTCATGCCTCTTTAGCTAAAACATCTGCAGCTTTGTTTCCTTTAATTCCTATATGTGTGGGAATCCACATGAACACTATAATTACATTTGTTCTCTGAAGTCTAAATAAGATTATATGTATTTCATAGATGCAATCCTGTCTATTCTTTGATTATATTGCGTTAATTTAACTCAATGCTGAACTGGAACCTGAACATATAATTACTTCCCTCATGCCGCTTTCCCCTGTCCACAACAGAGCAGCAAGTATAGCCATCAGCTCTTCTCTATATAACGCCAGGTGATCTGTAGTTCTTTTATTTATTGAAATACCTAATTTTGGTACAAAAACACCAAAACATGTCCTTCCCGTATCCAAACTATTAGAACCATCTGTGTGCACGTCAGTATTTTATTTTATTTATTTTTTTTAAGTTCCCTGGTTCTGCAAGTTGCAATGTCCCGAATTTTGCTTGCCAATCTTAAGCCAATTGTAATGGAGTGTTTTGGTTCAATTTGGAATTTCCCCAACCAGAGCAGAGCCAGGGAGACCAGGGTGAGTGCTCCGACTTGGTCCCCCCTGGTCCATGTACACTTTATTATTTATTAGTGATATTTCAATAATCCTGCCTACGGTTCAGTAGATCCAAATCAACTAAAACTAAAGGAAATAACCATGGTTCAGTATGATCACTCCCTACTGAAAAAAACATCTTAAACCAGCCTAGGCTGGTTTTTGCTGATCGACCATCCTGGTTTAAGAGGGGTTTTGCCCATTTGCAGGCTGGTTTCTAGCCATTTCCAGCCTGGTCTTAGCTGGCCAGGCTGGAAAATGATCAGCTAAAACCAGCTTGACCAGCCTTGCCAGGCTGGGAGCCCAGCCAAAACCAGCTATGTCCAGCTTAAACCAGGCTGGTCAAGCTAAGCCTGACCAGCTAAGACCAGGCTGGAAATGGCCAAAACCCCTCTAAAACCAGGCTGGTCAACCAGCTAAAACCAGCCTAGGCTGGTTTAAGCTGGATTTTTCAGCAGGGCTGTCACCTGCCTTCTGATTAACCCCACACCTGGACATCATCATGCCCATTACCACCACACTATATAGTCTCAGCCCAGTCTGCACAACCACGTTACACCTGAAGGACTAGTCAGTGCTAGTTAAGTCAGTTCAAAATAAAGCTGCGGTCACACTAGAGTTTGTGCCTGTGAAATTCTGTTGTACAGTGTGGTGAGAAGAGGCGGGATTAAACAAGATGATTAGACATTTTAAAAAGCGATTGGTCAATATTTTAAATTTCTGTCCCGAGAGGTCATCTTTTGATCATCGGTTGGTCTCACGCAGTGACATGATGCAATTTCACAGGTCAGAGTTCACCAAGCTTGAACTTTGCAATGCAGCGAACTGAAATGCACAAGCTTGCGTTTCCAGTCTGATGCGTTCACATGAATGAAAGTCTTTGGGGAGAAAAGACTTAAAGCTTTAAGCTGCGGTCACACTGGGCTTTTCCTCCCATAGACTTCCATTCATATGCACGCGAATGCGTCAGACCGGAAACGCAAGGTCATGCGTCAAGTTTTGCATGTTGCTGCAGTGCAAAATTCAAGCTTGGTAAACTCTGAACTGCGAAATCGTATCACTTGACTGCGTGAGACCAATCGAGGATCAAAACAGGACCTCTGTGGACAAAAATTCAAAAGATGGAGCCATCGCTAGCTTTTTTTAATGTCTAATTATCTTGTTTAATCCCGCCCCTTTTCGCAGCACTGTACAACAGAATTTCGCACACACAAAGCCCAGTGTGACCGCAGCTTTAAGTGATGCGATTTCGCAGGTCAGAGTTCACCAAGCTTGAACTTTGCACCGCAGCAACATGCGAAACTTGATGCATTACCTTGCATTTCCGGTCTGAGGCATTCGCGTGCATATGAATGGAAGTCTATGGGAGGAAAAGCCCAGTGTGACCACAGCTCTACTGTGGTGAGTACTCCTCTCCAATGTCGCCAGAGAGCCATATCACCATCACCTGGATCCACCCCATCAACACTAATCACCAGCACCTGCAGCCAATGAGAGGGAGAGAATATAAACAGACTGCACCAGAGCTTCAGTGAGCTACAAACTCCTCACTTACCAGACACTGTTTCTCTCCAGATTCAAGCAATTGACCACAGCCCTCACTAGACTGCACTCAGCACACCCCAAAGATTACCCTATACTAACCATCCAGAAGCCTTTCACTGAGCACTACTTGCCTTTTCATCTGCACTTACCTTCTGGATTCATTATAAATAAATTACCCTCCAGGGCTTTGCTTGAATATCCGCAGTCTTGCGTTGTGTTTGATTCCTCTTCCTGCCACATTACTCACTTACCTCACTCTGTGTGATCTCTCTAGTATCTGTATCTTCTCCTAGTGTGATTCCTCCTGGTTCCCTGTCTGGTCATCTTGTGGTCTGTGTCTGGTGCCCGTCCATTATTTGATAAATCTAGGGCATGCCCTTTACTTGTATTTAGAATTTATGCATATATAACTGTCTCACAGTCACCAAAATGAAATTTCTCTTTTATTATCTTATATAGAGGGGTGGCGTGGAGGCTCAGTGGTTAGCACTATCGCCTCACAGCAAGAAGGTTGCTAGTTTGAATCCCAGATGGGCCAGTTGGCATTTCTGCATGGAGTTTGCATGTTCTCACTGTGTTCGTGTGGGTTTCCTCTGGGTGCTCCAGTTTTCCCCACAGTCAAAAGACATGCGGTACAGCTGAATTGGATGAACTAAATTAGCCGTAGTGTATAAGTGTGTTTGTGAATGTGAGAATGTGTGGGTGTTTTCCAGTACTGGGTTGTGGCTGGAAAGGCATCCAATGCGTAAAACATATGCCGGAATAGTTAGTGGTTCATTACGCTGTGTCAACCCCTGATAAATAAGGAACTAAGTGGAAGGAAAATGAATGAATGATCCTATATTAGGCACTGTCCAGTACTGCATATACCAGTTGTTTTAAGTGTGTGTGTGTGTAATCAATAAATAAAACAATTCATGGCAACAGCTTTTATATAGGAGTATTTATTGATGACTTTTGTCCAAATAAATAAGCAACTTCGAATATGTACATGAGATGATCCTTCATGCAAGTCCCTACAAAACGATACTTGTTGATTTCGGTAAATTGCAAACCCAAAAGTAATTTATAGTCATCTAATAACTATGACAGCACCCATGAAGCACCATAAAAACACAACAGAGCAGAGAGTCACTAAATAAGTGAATATAGGGATAGTATAGAGATATGGGTCATTCTCATAACTCCATATTCTTTTCTTGAACCTTTGAATTAAAACCTCAAACCCTAAGCTTTTAGAACATGTTTACATATGTTTATGCACTTTGACAGACATCATTCACTTAAAATACAATAAAATTACAAGTCCTCCACAACTGAACTGCTTTCAAACATAGCTTTTAAAAATGCAAGTCAATGCCTGATATGAACTGTGCAGCAACAATCCTGTCATTAAAAAAAACAACAACAGCAGGTACTATGGTTTTGGTAAGAGTGAATTAAAGTAGCATGTCATAACACAGCAGTGCTGGTATATTTCAAAGTACCACAGTTTTACCATGACACCATCATTGTACCTGTATTTTTTGTTCTTCCATACAACATATCTGAGATCCAAATGACTGAATCTAAAACTAATCTCAGACAGATAAATATAATACATCATTACTTTAATTTTCACCATGATGAAAAATGTGGATAAACCACAAAGAAAGTTGTTTGGTGAGAAATGTCAATGAGGGGCAGATTGTTGGACGCTACTATGAGTTTATCCCCAGCTTGAAGAGAAAAAATACCTTCAGACAACAGACTCTTTCTCCAGTACCGGGATGTAAAGTTCAACGTTTCAGTGGAAGTGAGCAGAAGAATGCGTCCATCATAGCCGTCAGGATATTTTACAATATCCTGCTGCAGAATGGTTTCATTGATGTAGTTATCAAGTCCTCTGTACGTAATCTGTAGAGAGACTTTGTATGTTCCCAATCGATGGACTTCAAGAGATTTACCATCTTCAGCCAAAGTGAAGTATCCACTATAATCTGGAAGATCTTGTGTTGTGAACTTGTACCATGGCACATCTCCTGTCTTAACATCAAGTCTGTCTTTGACTAGAAAGAAGAGAAATGCGTCAATATACATTTGGTCAAAAAGTTTCCCAGAATTTTTAGCTACACTTTATTTGGGTGTTGATCATTCTGTTGAGTACAATTTACTTTGCAACTGAATGTCAATTAATCTCATTCCAGAATTAGCAGAATGTTAGGGCGAGCGTTAGTGCAATAAGTTGAAAAATGTACAACATTTCTTTCAGGTAACAGGCTACATTTACACTGCAGATCTTTATGGTCAATTCCGATTTTGTGACTGTATCCGATTTTTTTTGATGACCTGCTTACCTTACATCATCTTTTAAAAGTGACTCGTATCCGATCGTCTGCATTTAAACAGCACACGGTAAGGGTGCAACGATCAGAAAAAAAAAGAGCAGGCGCTGACTAACAGCTGATAATTAAAGAGTGCTCTTATCTCTATTCCTGTGTGTAATCTGTTTGCAGCTTTTGACAAGCTGTTTTACTATAGTTTATGACAGAGAGGTTCTCATTTGTCGATCTTCTTTTGATATATAGGTTTTTTAAACCTTTAGGCATCTTAATGTCATGTCCATGGTGTGATTTATGCACGTGATGTATGCACTAGTTTTATATTAGTTTATATTGGTTACGTGGCAGACATTGCGCTCTCTCGCTCTCGTTAAAATGCTTAAATACCTGTGTTATATGACAATATGAAAGCTGTTTAAGTCCTCGTGTATGAGATATAGGGTTTGGGACTCTGCTGAAGTCTGTTCTGAAAAGAAAGTGTCAGATTTGGTGTCATTCGCTATGGTTTTTAATGACGCGCGACTCGCATTAACAGGTGAAAATCCAATCTACCTGTTTACACTGCAGACACAAGAACAAAGATCTGATTCATATCGGATAAATTTCCACATATGGACAAGGCCTGAATCTGATTTGCGTAAATCAGAATCCATGTGATTTGTTCCTGCTTACACGTACACGGGCCATATCCGATCTGTGCCGGAATTGAGTCGCTTGAACAGTGCAGTGTAAATGCAGCCAGAATGTCTGTTTTGATTGTTGTCGAGTATGATTTTACCCATACCCGAAATTGGTCTTCTGCTTTTAATCCATCTAACTGCACTCACACATTATGAGTGAAGAGTGAGAGCACACGTTTGTTTTGGTGGTTTATGAGGACGTAATGTATTTATACTGTAAAAAATGTTTTTTTTATATGGCCTTACACTACCCTTACTCCTAAACCAGACCTTCACAGAAAACATGTGGATTGTCCAAATTTTGAATTCGAAAAGACTGATTTTTAAGCATTTTGATTTAAACGTACACAAGACATGTCCTCATAAACCACCTCAACATTGTAATACCTACAGTAGGTCATACCCATGTCATTATATAAATGTATGTCATCATACAAATTGTGCGCTAATAAGCCATTAAAACTAGCAATCACACACAAACACACACTCAAAGCAGTGGATAGCTATTGCTTCCAGTCCGTATTATTTAAATATAGTGTTATGACATGTTTTCAGAGTAAAATCGCTATTTTAAATGACCTGCTATTTTATTCTGACGTTGAATGCTCTGCTGAAGTAATTTTGCAACTAAATGTCAACTTAGTACCATTAAGTATAAGTGTGGTTTACACACACAAACATTGGTTCTTCAATGGTTCTTTGTGGTAGCTGAGATGCTATTTAGCACTGTTAAGTGGTTCTTTGGCTCATAATCATAGGGAACCACTGTAAGTGCTACAGTATATGTGACCATGGATCATCATGGATCGTCATAAATGTCATTGAGATTTATTCATCATCTGAAAACTGAATAAATAAGCTTTACATTTACTGTATGTATAGTTTATTCAAATAGGACAATATTAGTTCTGAGATACAGCCATCTGGAATCTGAGGGTTCAAACTAATCAAAACATCTATGAAAATTGCCTTTTAATTTGTCCACAGTGGAGTAAGTTCCCAGCAATGCACATTATTAATAAAAATTTAATTTTGGTATATTTAAAATTGAAACTTAATTGATTTACTTAATATTCTAATGATTTTTGCCATAATATAAAAATCTATTATTTTTACCTATTCGTTGAACTTTTGTGTATTGCCAACAACATACCCGTTGAACATAAAACTAGTTTTTGTGGTCCAGGGTCCCATATAGAATCAGTAATGGTTCTTTAGTGCTTCTTTTTAAAGATGCTGGTGCTATGTAGAACTTAAAGTTGTTCCACTATGATTTAGTTAGTATTGATGTTAGTATAACATGAAATTATGGTGCTTTCAAATATTATAGTGTTCTGCTAATACTCTGCTGACGGATGGTTAAGGAACTCAAAAAATCTGAGAAACCATTACAATAGTGTTATAAATTTTTGAGAATGAAAGCTGCATGCTATTGTCAAAGATCTGGTTCAATATCGTTTTCACCTGTGATATATATCTTATGAAACACTTAAAAACACTTGAAACCCTTAAAAAAGCTAAATTGTTCATTTTCAAAATGTAATCAAGTGCTATTTAAAGCAACTCTTAGTTTCCATTTATCTTTTTTATAGGGATTGTTTTCTGCTTACTTGTAAATCACTTCTAATTGCATGTCTTACCTTTTAGACGAATGAAAGTTGTGTCTCTTTGATTAAATTCAATGCGCTGCATCTCTACATCAATAAAAAGAATTTAGATTTTTATTAGTAAGATACCAAGAATTTCCATACCAAAAAGTCATATTTAAAATGCACTGTAAAACACCATAAAAGACTCTAGATTCAGATCAATTTTAGCTTCAGTGGCAATCAATGAACTTACCAGTTCTAGGTGGCTGTTCAGTGATATTTTCCTATTAAAAAGAAAGAAAACTTAAATCAGTTTAATTCACACACAATAGATGCCAATTGATCTAATTTAAAGATTTATCTCAGGCATAATTGAGCATTATTTTTTTACAAGTAATCAAAACATGTAATATGTAGTATTAATACATCTTTTTAGGATACTATGCTACATATTTCTTTGCTGTTAGTCATTATCCAATTCTGTTGTTACTTACAACACATTTTTTAACATTTTGCTCTACATTTGTTACTAGCACCTGTCCTAGTTTTACTAGCTCATGTCTATATGGCATCATGTCATGGTACTGGTAAGGCTACTTTATTCCTACTAATGACAATATACCAGTAATCATTAGCATTAATTAATAATTATTATTTGAAGAATCTTTATATTAAAGAAATTTATGCAGCATGTTTTTGCCTTTTTTATTACTAATCAAATTTGCTTTAATATATACACAGCAGGCTTTTTTATATCTTCATTGAATATGATCTTTACTTAATATTCTATTGATTTTTGCCAATGTATTTTACAATGTGTTTTTGCCTATTGCCAAACATAGTTCTGTGCAACATAAGACTGCTTTTGTGGTCAACAGGTATAGTATTCCATTTGTACATAAACACATCTGTCATGCTGAACGATGATGAAACATTATTCAGTTAACAAATTTATGCAAATAATACCACTTTTGTCTCTTGACCCTTTTACTATAATTTAAGATACACTAGTCAAACATGCATTATATTTATCACTAGTAAAAAGTAATAAGCACTTAATCAATATGGTGAGCAATGCAAGATTTCACTAAAAGATGAGTTAATAAAGTTAATAACGAATGAGTTAATGAGCTAAAAAAGAAAGACCAGAGGAAAATAAGATAAGTTGATTTTATGCAGTGAATAAATGAAGATGTGCTACATGCAGATTACATACATTATATATACATATATACACACGATAGATAGATAGATAGATAGATAGATAGATAGATAGATAGATAGATAGATAGATAGATAGATAGATAGATAGATAGATAGATAGATAGATCTAAGTAAGTCTCACCTTGCAGATGGACGCGTTTGCGTGATACATAAGCGTGAAAGTGCAGCAGGTGACGCAGAACAGCACGCTGAAGGTCTGGATGAATAACACTTGTCGCCGCAGTGAGCGGTACTGTAACCGCAGGCGGCTCTCCGGCTCGGACACTATTAAAACCATGTCTGCTTGTTCGTTTGCCTTCTCCATAACTGGTGGTTTAATAATCGCCACATCATTACATCCACTCTTTATATACACGATTCTCCCACGTGTTTTCTTCAACGCCCAAAACAAACCAACAGCCCACTCGTGCAGTTTCGGCGCAGTGAAAACACGATGGAGCCCTCAGTCCAGTCATACCAGTGTGGCTTCCTGATCTGAGATCACGCAAGACCTGCGCTTATTGGCTCTCAGTCAAATTCCTTTTGCCTGAGCAAATAAACAATCATTAAATTTCGTCACAGGGCGTTCAAAGCAGTGCTGCCGCGCCACATTGAATGCTGGTCTAAGCATTAGAAACTACCGAGATTATGTCATGCCTAATGACACAATGCTTATGTTGGTGTGCTTGACACAAATATGAATTTCAATGAGGAGATGAATCATAGTGTGAGTACAGTAGTCAACATTTAAGTGGATCAAAACACTATCGTTATTGTATAATAAGCAAATAATTTAATAAATGAAATAATATCTATAGTACATGTTATTGTAAAAAATAGATTATGCACATTTTACACGTTTATATTTTGCTTTTAGGACAAAGTTTAAACAAACATTATTATAATAATTTATAATTAATTATAAATAAATAACAATTATGCAAAGTTTTGAGCCAAATCTTGACTAGCTTTCTGTACTTACCCTATCTATTCAATGTGTTCGTTATGCACAGTTAATGGACATATTGTGATCTTGGCTGCAAATCTTGTAATATGTCTATATTATTACTGACCAGGAGAAAATTTAGTCTCCCTAAAATTAAATCAAAAGTTTTTTTTCTCTGTTATATTTTAGTTTTAAAATTATAAACTAGTTAACTCCAAGACAAAGACAAAATTTACATTTAGAATAGTGTTAAAAACCTCCAGTTTCTCACTTCCACCAATATTATTATTATTATTATTATTTTTATTATTGTTGTTATTATTCATTCATTCATTTTCTTTTCTGCTTAGTCCCTTTTTTAATCCGGGAACGCCACAGCGGAATGAACCGCCAACTTATCCAGCACATGTTTTACGCAGCGGATGCCTTTCCAGCCGCAACCCATCTCTGGGAAACATCAATACACACTCATACACAACACAACAGACAATTTAGCCTACCCAATTCACCTGTCCCACATGTCTTTGGACTGTGGGGGAAACCAGATCACCTGGTGGAAATCCACGCAAACGCAGGGAGAACAGCAAACTCCACACAGAAACGCCAACTGACCCAGCCATGGCTCGAACCAGCGACCTTCTTGCCGTGAGGTGACAGCACAACCTACTGCGCCACTGCGTCGCCCTATTATTATTATTATTATTATTATTGTTATTATTATTTTGCATCACTGTGCACTTCAGCTTTTCATCAAATCGTTCAACCAATCAAATGCTCTCTATATCTGAAGCATCTTAACCCAGACATGGTTGAAATCAATCATTATTCACATTTAACTACATCAAAATGTTTGCTTTACAGTAAAAGGAAATAATAAACAGTAACTGACACTGTTTATCTCAACTCCTTAACAATGCAGGGAGAACCCCCAATAATCCGAGATGCTGAAACGTGCTGTGTGCAAGTCCAGAGGGGGGAATGCATTACACACTGGGAGCTATAGGACAACTAGGAGGACATTCATATAATGATATTTGTTACAAACAATTAAGTATGCTGCACACACCTTTGAATACAAAATAGTTAATAAACACCACATTATAAAACCCTCATTATTCACAGTATACAATACCACATTGTGCAGCTTGTGACTGTACTTTTCTGCCAAAGAGCGTGAGAAGCAACATAAATGTAAATTAGCAACGTAAAGGTAAACTCTCATTTTTTTCTGCAGAAGGAGTCTAAATATGCCCAGCTGAGAAATAGCAGAGATTCTAAACATGCTGACACTTGTCAACATCCATAAAACTGATGAATCACCAGGGGGCATGGATTATGATTATGCTTTGTCTATCAAGGGGTAACTGACTTCTTTCAGTAATGTTAGGTTTTTGTAGTACTTATGCATGCTGAGATTAAATCTCATGTATTAATTTATCTCGGCCCTCTTTGAAACGCCTCTTGGGCAATATAGAAAGCTGGGATAGGATATTATTTTGCTTCTTGCCACAAATTAATTTTCAATTGGTTTTTATAATACTAATGGATTTTTTAATAATTATTACACTTTCATTAATTTCATTTTGTATTATTATTTTTTTTTATTTTTAATTTGGAAACAAACTTAAATACTTACATACACCATCCACATATAGGCTCTGCTTTTGCATTGATGTACCTCTAACATGTTTTATTTAAGTTGATTAATGTTTAAACTACATCAAAATATGTTTCATGTACATCATTTGCGTCTTGACAACACAAACACTGCAGGCACTTCAACAGAAATCACACCTCTGTTTTCATTTGATTGAAGAATGAAAGACACGATTGACAATGTTTATCCTGTCAGAGTTTACTTTTTTACTGCGAGTGCATGGCGTGCAAAGGCAAAAGGCAAAAACGCAAGGCGCAGCAGCCAGTTAAAACGCAAGGTGCGCAGGGCACATAATCTTTGGTGCACAACGCTCACATCCGTTAGTAAATCATTCAAAAAGGCACCTCTCAATGCAAAAAGCTCCTAAGGGTGCTTGGTTAAATCGCCTGGTCCTAACTCATGTTCGACTGCCCTCCCTTGCCACCTTCTTGGCTGATGTGTTCACAACGTCTGTTTTTCTTTTGAACCCCTGTACCCTTGCATCATCGAGCTGCTGTTGTGTGTACAGCTGTGGCTAGGTGACGGCTACGAAAACCAAGGTGCCAAAATGAAAAGACGTACTCACATCACGGTCTACTTTGACTGAATCTTGTGGTTTTGGTACCATACAGAGAGCCACTTCCGTCTATCTGCCGCAAAAATGTTTAAAAAAAATGTTCAGAACATAATTGTTTTTGGTGGAAACAAGCAGAAATTAGCCCCTTTCAAACATACACTTTCCTGAAAATTACCGGCAATTTTCCGGAAAGGTCTGTATGTGTGAACAGGCCCTTTTTGAAAATACCGGTAAATTTGTTCTGGCAATTTTTCAGGAAAGAGAAGTTGTAACATTACCGGTAATTTGTCGGAATGCTGCGCTGTTTGAACGCAGAAGGAAGATTGCCGGAAAGCGTGAGATGCCTACTTTAGCCAATCAGAACACTCAGACGCATTCACATTCGCGCTGTTTATGAAGATAAAAGCCTTTGAATATTTTTCCAGACACATTTAGCTGCTAGATGTTAGTCAGATAACATTTCTATGTCCCTTCATAATGCCAACTTTGTAAATAATTATAGATAAGATGCTTATGATAAGCCGTTGTTTGTTTACCTTCAAGATCTGCTTCTTTCAGTTGCGTGACGTGTCACGCTTCCACGTGAGCACCAGCACACACACACATTATGTACATCTCAACATGCAGAAGTGTTCCTCTATATGTTTTCATCGAAGTTATTCACAATACTTATCCATCCACAGAGTTTGTAATGTAGTAAAATGTTTACAAACACAAGCGCAGCCGTTTAGAGGTCACTTCTGGTTAATGATGTCGGAATTTACTGGTATTTTGGAATGGATGTGTGAATGCCCTTTTCCCGAAAAATTCTGTAACGTTCGTGCCTGTGTGAACAGCGCTTTTTTGAATTCACCAGTAAAGTCGTTCCAGAAATTTTCCGGATATTTACCGGTATCACTGTGTGAAAGGGGTTATAATCACTGTTTGCACTGAGTCAGTCCCGCTTGTCACCAAGGAAACCATAGACATCCACACACACACACACACACACACACGAATGGATGGATGTTATGAAAACTAAAGTTTGTTGTACAGTTGGCGGATCACTTTCGTTATTTGGTAAGATTAAATTCATATCAGAAGTGAACCGGACCAGAGATCATGCGAACCGTACCCCAAACCGACTCTTTCAGGTGGACTCAGGTACAGTTTGTGGGTGCGCAATCAAGTTTAGAAGACAACATTCACACAAGCTAAACATATTGTCAAACTTATCAAAGCTTATTGATGTCAAACGAACCAGGGTACGGACCAAAAGTCCTAGTGTGAAAGTGTTTCTGTTTTCATGTTACACATTTTCATTCATTTATTTTCCTTCTGCTTAGTCGCTTTATTTATCACCGGGAGAACATGCAAACTCCACACAGAAATGCCAACTGACACAGCAATCTTCTTGCTGTGAGGGGACATTGAGCCACCGTGCTACCTACACATTATTATCCTCTTAATAAATCGCTGGTCTTCTGAAGTAAATCTCAACTTGGTCTTGATGAAAAATCTCAAAATGACAGCGACCTCTTTTGTTTACAAGTTTGTGGGCGTTCGAGTAGTTGTTATCATATGATATGCTTTTGACGGGACTGACTGTAACTTGCGTTTGTTTCATTACCAAACTAGAGAACATTTGTTTTTAGGTGTAGTTGGTTAAAAGAGATTTAAAGCTTTGTGTGTATCCTTTGTCTGTGAAGAAAATACTCACTAAGATTCCAATTTTGCTGACACCAGAGGGTTCTCCAATAGTGCAGAAACTGTCATAACTCACACTTCCACTTTGAGCCCCTCCCCAGTAGAATTATCATTCTATATCGATTGATGGTTGGTTTCGGTACTAAAAGACAGGCCTTCAACCGCCATATTGACTGTTGCACTTTTCCCCATACAAAACTATGCACATGTCTTGTGTATTCTATAGTCTTTGGACATACAGTATGCAGATAGCCTCATGCATACTCTTAAATGAGTTTTATCTGTAGTGTTGCTTTTCAATCTGTAAGTTCTCTGCATGAGCTGCCGTGGTTCAGCTGTTACATTAATTAACCAAGCTCAGTCTGGAGGTTTTCAATACTAGATGGGTGATTCTCACAAATTCAAACATGAACATAAAACAAAGTCTGGAACATTTGTCAACATTAATTAAAAAAATATATAAATATGATTTAACACTTTGAGCATAATTTCCAAAATAAGTTATAAAAAAAATCTCATTACCGCAACAATCTGCAAAATCGACCTTGACGAATATGTGAAAATGTGACATTAAAATGCGAATTTGACATTTTTTAAAAAAGAGATTATTAACAGTCATGTACAGTTATAACATTAAAATAACATTTATTTTTTATATTAACAGGTTTTTTTTACCATAACTGTTTTTTCTCATTACCTACACGCCTTACACAACTGACAACACTTTTCTAAATATATTTTGATAAAACCTGATGTATTTTCAAAATGATGTGGCGAACCTGAAAGGACATCATTTGTAGATTATTCACATGCATTAAAAAGCAAACAATTAAAAAAGAAAGAAAATTACACTTAGTAAACATTGGTTGCGGTAATGCAGTAATGCGGTAATGATAAATAGTTTGCAGAATTTATTTATTTTTAGCGCTTTAAAAAGAAAAAATTAATTTCAAAGAAAAATTTTCCATTTGCTTGGATAAGCTGAAATGAATCATCAACCTCGCTAGATGGTGTGGTCTCTAGGACAGCTTTAACCCTCTGGTGTCCCTTATTTGTGGAATCAAACTTGTGGTCTAGCTGGGATGATAAAAGGTATGAACAAGTGTAAATTGTGTGTGTGTGTGTATATATATATATACTTAGTAAACATTGGTTGCGGTAATGATAAATAGTTTGCAGAATTTATTTTAATTATTTAAACATTGATTTTAAGTATGTATATGATTTTGTCAAAACATTTAATGTAGAAAAAAACATTTAATGTAATAAATATATATTTATTACACTCTCATTCACACACATACAATTTTAGCTTACCCAATTCACCTGTACCACATGTCTTTGGACTTGAGGGGGAAACCGGAGCACCTGGAGGAAACCCACGCGAACGAGGGGGGAACATGCAGACTTTACACAGAAATGCCTACTCACCCAGCCAAAGCTCGAACCAGCGACCTTCTTGCTGTGAGGCGACAGCACTACCTACTGCGCCACCACGTCACCCTCAATCAATTATATATATCAATTATACATGATTCCAATCTTCCAGTCTTTATAGAAGTGTTTTTCCCCCCACTTTCGTGTCTTCACATCTTGTTCAAACTTGACCATCTTAGGATGTTTCTGTTGACTCAGAGGTCCAGTTTACATTTCATGCATGTATGACAAGTGTTTAGAGTTTTGTTAACCAACTTCTCATGTTATTCTTGGTCCTGTAAACTCCATTTGTCTCGCTAAAGATGTCACTACTTCTGAGTCTTTACATACATTGTCATGATGGTACATTATTTTGATAATATGTCACTCCCTGACTCCCTGACTAAAGCTTCGTATGAGTGTTCCACATATACAATAATTCTTTAGCAAGGTCCTCATAAAGGTGATCTTACAGAAACCTCTTCAGGCTCCTCATACCATAGAAGTCAAGCTACAAGTGATAAACACTTAATCAGTAGTATGAGCAATTAAATAACTAACAGATTAGCTCAGGAGTTAATAAAGACTACTGTAAATTAAATTGATTTTATGCAGGCAGTGTTCCATCACTGTAACATACTGTTGCTATGTATACATTTGAATATCATAGTCCTACAGTATGCAAGTAAAATCATAGAAGATTTTGCTAATGTGAATGTATTTTTTAACACTAATTGTGAAAACATACCCCTATATACATTTCTGGAAATCCCGAATTATGTAGCCAGAGGTACGAATGGCTGCATTTCGTTTTTAAAACAAACGCTACAGGGTGGCATAATGCCGTTCCATTTTGCGCTTACTATCTGACCACTTACCTTTGTGTGGACGGCTTTTCTGCTGTTACCAGTTTGTCCAATGGCTCACCTTGTATGTTGGTGAACTTGTGACCTTGAACAGAGTTGACTTTGATGACAGAGTCCAGTGAAGAATGGTTCCAGAAAGCAGGTAAGACAAAAATAAAAACCAAAAAATAAAATAAACAAGTAAATAACAGGGTGAGAATGTGGTAAGATCTGAAAATGTGGTAAAATCAGGTGGCCATGAGGGCTTTTCTTTATTTGGATTGCTTTTGAAAACGCTGTCAGTTGGGTTAGGGAAGTGGTGATTACTGGTTGATCTGTGCTTTTGAAAACACTGTCGGTTGGGTTAAGGGAAGGAGGAGGGTGGGTCAGTCGATCAGTCAGTCAGTCAGTCAGTCGACAGTGGCCTCTGATTAATTTACCCGAGAAGAGCAGGCGCAAATGTCACTCGCGAGATAAGTTGGAGATCTTAAAAGTGTACACAGAGGCCTTTGGGGGATTTGCGAAAACAAAAACTGCCAAAAAAAATATATACCTCCTGGGACGTATTTGGTGCTCTTCAGAAACGTATATAGGGCTACGTTTTAGAATGAGCCTGGTTTGGAATTTTTTTTAAAAAGTTTACCAGTCAACAAGAATGTTTGATGTTAATGTTGATCTGACCTTGGATATTGACACATGTATGTGTGTATGTGTGCAGAGTTGATAAATGAGGCCCCAGGTCTTTCCATGAATAAAAATAAATAGTTTTGCTTCAATGGCTGTGGCATCATGACAAGTGTTGATATGCTATTATGTCATACTTAGATTAGATTCAACTTTATTGTCATTACACATGTACAAGTACAAGGCAACGAAGTGCAGTTTAGGTCTAACCAGCAGAGCAATAGCAGCAAGTGCAGGATACAGGTATAAGTTATAAAGTGCAGTTATAGAAAAACTATGGTGATATTTACAGATGGACGTAGTATGAACATTATATCCAGCTTGTATTAGCTATGAATAGAGATTTACAATAAATGAATATATCTACAGGTTGCTATTAATAATCAGAAGTGTGCAGATAGATAAACATAATTACAGATGTATATGTACAGTGGGTGTGTACATAATTACAAATGTCCATGTGCAGTGGGTATGTACAGTTCAAATAAGTGAATCAGTGCAATGTAATGCAATGAATATGTGCAATTTTTAAATGTGCAAATGTTAAATAGTACAGTGATTGTTAGCAGTATAAGTTAGAGGAGTGTGGGGGGTCAAAAGAGTCAGTGAGGGGCAGACTTCAAAAGGGAGACAGCCCTGGGGAAAAAGCTGTTCATCAGTCTGCTGGTCTTTGTCCGGGGGAGCCTGAAGCGCCTGCCGGAAGGCAGGAGAGAAAACAGTCTGTGAGCAGGGTGAGAGGTGTCCTTAAGAATACTGCATGCTCGGCGCAGACAGCGTTTCTTCTGGATGTCCTCTATGGCTGGCAGTGTAGTCCCTGTGATGCGTTGGGCAGTTTTCACCACCCGCTGCAGTGCCTTACGCACAGCAACAGAGCAGCTTCCATACCAGACTGTGACGCAGTTGGTCAGGATGCTTTCTATTGTGCAGCGGTAGAAGTTCACCAAGACAGCTGATGAAAGCTGGTTCTTCTTAAGTTGCTGGTGAGCCTACTTGACCAGGCTGAAGGTGTTGGTGGTCCAGGAAAGGTTCTTTTGAGATGTGGGTCCCCAGAAATAGAAGGATGAGACAGGCTCAACGGCCATCCCATTAATGTGGATGGGATCATGTGAGCCTGTTCGTTCCTTCCTGAAGTCCACAATGAGCTCCTTGGTCTTGTTGGTGTTAAGGAGCAGATTATTGTCGGTGCACCAAGTGGCCAGATGCTGTATCTCCTCCCTGTAGGTAGTCTCATCATTATTGCTGATTAGACCAATCACTGTGGTGTCATCTGCAAATTTGATGATGGTGTTGGATCTGTTCACCGGCCTACAGTCTGTGTTAAAAGGGAGTAGAGGAAGGGGCTCAGCACGCAGCCCTGTGGTACACCAGTGTTGAGTGTGACGGTGATGGAGCAGATGTGGCCTGATCTAACATTCAGAGGTCTGTTAGGTCTGTCAGTCAGAAAGTCCATAACCCAGTTGCAGAGAGACATGTCAATATCCAGGTCTCTAAGTTTGATCATTAGCCTAGAGGGTATGACAGTGTTGAATGCTGAGCTGAAGTCAACAAACAGCATTCGTGTATAAGTGTGTTTATTGTCCAGGTGTGTGAGGACAGAGTGCAGTGCTATGGAGACGGCATCTTCTGTGCTCCTGTTGCCACGGTAGGCAAACTGATGTGGGTCCAGTGTGGATGGCAGAGAGTCTTTCAGATGTGCCAGGACCAACCGCTCAAAGCACTTCATGATGATGGGTGTGAGTGCTACAGGGCGGTAGTCATTCAGGCATGTTGGGCTGGAGTGTTTCAGCACTGGCACAATAGAGGTGGTTTTAAAGCATGTTGGCACAGCTGCTAGGTTAAGCGACAGGTTGAAAATATCTGTGAATACCCCAGCGAGCTGTTCTGCACATGCTTTGAGGACGCGCCCAGGAATACCATCTGGTTCAGCAGCCTTACGCATGGTTATGTCCAAATTAAGTCTTTAAGATGTCTATTAGAAGTCTTGTTGACATATATTTTCTGGACTTCTGCCAAAAGGACTTCATTAGAAGGGAGAACACCATTGGGTTTAAAACATTTTAATAATAGTTAGATTTACAGCACATAAGCATCCAGGGAACTTGAACACAGTACGGGAAGCCAATACCTGACATGAACTAATAAAATACAGGGGCTTATAAACACAAACTAATCACAATCCAGGCTCATTCTGAATACGTACCTCTAAATACATTTCTGGAGAGTGCCAAGTACATCCCAGGAGGTGTGTTTTGGTTTTCACGAATCCACTAGAGGCCGCTGTGTATGCTTTTTAGAGATCTCAAATTTTCTCTCCCAAGTGCCAGAGGCCGCTGTCAACTGACTGACAGATTGACTGACCATTCGATTGACCAGCACCCTACTCCTTCCCTAAACCCAATCAATAGTGTTTTTGAAAGCAATCAAGAAAAATCATGTGGCTAGTAGTACCACGTTTGCAAATTTTACTACATTCTCACCCTGTTTTTTACTTGTTTATTTTAGTTTTGGGCTTTTGTATTGGTCTTACCTGCTTTCAGGAACTGTTTTTCAAACCCTGTCGTCGTGGTCAACCCCGCTCCATGTCACAAGTCCACCAAAGTACACGGCAAGCCACTGGACAAACTGGTAAAAGAGGAAAAGCAGTCAGCTGGTAAGTGCGGAATGGAACAGCATCATACCACCCCATAGCGTTCGTTTTAAAGATGAAATGCAGCCATACATACTTCTGGCTACATAATTCATGATCTCCAGAAATGTATATAGGGCTATGTTTCAGAATACACATATGTTGCCTAATCATGGGGAAAATCACAGACAGGTGTGGGCAATCTAAGAAATGACAGGAGGAGAGAACAGAAGATAAAACAAACACAAGGAACACAAAGTCCAAGGTCAATCTTGAAAGAAAATAAAATATACAAAACACGAATCAACTACTTTCTAATATACATGCTAGATCCCTAAAAACTTGATTTTTGATCTTTTTTTAGCAACAATTCATTCAAAGTTTAATACTACAGTATATGGTAAAGGATTGCGGAAAAATGATTGAACCAGAAACCACAGTAAAGCACACTGACAGACGTGTGGCTCTTAGGTATGTAGAGCATGTTCAAACCGTTGTTATTGTTATTAAGAGGTGTTCTGCAGAAGTGTGTTGATTACATTACCGTAACCAGATTGTTTGCACGAACTCCAGAACCCAAAGGTGTCATATTGTCTTTGTATCGTTTGTCTGGTACATCCAAAGAATTTATGTGAGAGCAGGGTATTTATTTAGCCATTTTTAATGGAATGTGTTAGACAAAGCATATTTCATTTGTTTCATCACGATTAAATAATGTCTATACAAAGTTCTCATATAGTTTGCTTTTGCCACAATTATTTTTAACTTTCATTTTACTTTCACAATTATTTATTTATTGTTTCTTCAATACTAATGGAATTGTTGTTAAATCTTTTAATTAAACAATTTATTGAAAATGTTTTATTTCTTATTGGAAACATAACATGCATGCATACTGTACATGCATACATACATGCATGTGTACATACATAAGCTCTGCTTTTGCCTTATTATACCTATAACATAATTTATTTAAGGATTGTTTAAACTATATCAAAATTGTTATTGTTTTTGAAAATTTTCATGAACATCATTGTCAAAACAATCTCTGTTCACATGGATTTGGACCTATGTGTCTGACATAATATAGTTCTAATCAGGAATGGACAAAAATACATTGATATGTATTTTAAAATAAAATACCAAATATCTCAATTTAGATGTATCAAAATAAACTACAAAATACAGAAGCCACAAATGTATCAAAATAAAATACTGTATTTTTGCCTGAACCTTTATTGCAAACCTTCCATGAATAGGCCTATTCGATCAATCCTGTTCACTGTTAAAGGTGAAGTAAACTATATTTGATAGCAACAGCTTTTCTCGGAGCAAGTTTTACCAGATTCTCTGCCACCTCGTTCAACTCTACTCCTACTGTACATGAGTAGCTAGATATCTATACATTTTTTAATTGTTTTTTATTCATTGAGTATATTGTTTGTACAGGAAGCCCTGTTCAATTCAAATAATAAGTTAAAATATAGCACTATATCTGTTGATTATTATTTTCACCCATTGTGTGGCCAGTAAAACTGACATAATCTCTGGCTTAATCATTCTTTCTTAAATTAATACATTTTCCTTTTCATAAATCTAATTTTAATTAATTCAATAGGCCTACTCAGTGTAATACGTGATTTCTGAAAACTAAAAACTCCAGTTTTAGTAATTTCCATATGTAATTTTCATATAATATCCTAAATGCGCAACATAAAAATGTGATATCTCAAAACTGCTAAAAATTAAGTTATAATTTTTTTGCAAATAAACTCTTCATATATATCCTATTGATGCCGTATAACCTGAGTTGGGTGTTTTTGACTAATCTGTAGACGGAATTGCTGTATTATTAAATATTTGTGTTTCATATATTGTCCCACTCTGACATCTTTAGGCAGACATAGGCAGTTAGGTCCATAAATAGTGGGACATTGACACAATTCTAACATTTTCTTGCTCTATACACCAACACAATGGATTTGAAATGAAATGAAGATTTCAAGATGTGCTTTAACTGCAGACTGTTAGCTTTAATTTGAGGGTATTTACATCCAAATCAGGTGAACGGTGTAGGAATTACGACAGTTTGCATATGTGCCTCCCACTTGTTAAGGGTCCAAAAGTAATTGAGCAGAATAATAATCATTAATCAAATCCATTGTGTTGGTGTATAGAGTCAAAAATGTTAGAATTGTGTCTGTTCCAATATTCACTCATTCATTTTCTTTTCGGTTCAGTCCCTTTATTAATCTGGGGTCGCCACAGAGGAATGAACCGCCAACTTATCTAGCACATGTTTTACGCAGCGGATGCCCTTCGAGCTGCAACCCATCTCTGGGAAACATCCATACACTCTTGTATTCGCACATATACACTATGGACAATTTAGCCTACCCAATTCACCTGTACCGCATGTCTTTGGACTGTGGGGGAAACCGGAGCACCCGCAGGAAACCCACCTGAATGCAGAGAGAACATGAACACTCCACACAAAAACACCAACTGACCCAGCCGAGGGTCGAACCAGCGATTTTCTTGCTGTGAGGTGACAGCACTACCTACTGCACCACTGTGTCACCTGTCTCAATATTCATGGACCTAACTGTATTTCCACTTCATTAACTATACTACTGGCAATTTAAACAGCCAGTGAATTATTGTAGGTATCGCCATGCTGTGATGCATCATTTCCTTCCATACGCCAAGCATTGTCCACCAATATTAATCAGTTTTCTGTTCTGATCTCAAGCCTAGGCAAATAACTAAGAAAGCGCCAATCAGAGGCCGCAATTTTATGATGTCATCATGCGGAATTCTTTACAAAGTATTTTACAGTATTTTAAAAATACAAAAATATATGCCAACCCTATCAAATACAAATTACAAAGTACTATTTTTTTATTTAAAATATACATTTTTAAATACTTATATCATAAATACTGCATATTCCTGGTCCTAATGTCCACCATTCATATTTTCAATCATCTCTAGCCACATTTTTTTTTTTTTGTATTTTTACAATTTTTCGATTTTACAATTTTCAAAAATGTTGCCTTTTCAGTCCCCGAAAATGTATTGTTGTGTAAATCAGCAACCAAAATACATTTTAAAAATTGCTTTTCCATTTTTGGTTGAAAACCATATCATGTTAATAGCCACTAAACAACTATCACCAGAAAGTTTGACCTTGTTGCTGGTGCTTGTACAGAAACAATTATGACATATTCTTGGCCCAGAGCTACATGTGTAAACGGATGCTCAGTCCAATTTTCAAAATATCAAAAGAATGCTTCATTCAGCTCTGTTTCCTTCCTCTTCATCAACGAAAGGGTTTCTTACCATTTTTGGCTCAAAAAGAATTTAAAACATGTGTGCGTAATATACCCTTCATAGCATTGTTTTTTTTTTTTGTGTTACGACACTCAAATATGATTTATTTGATGGTTTCTGTAACATACTGATAATAATCGACTAAATTTACACCTCATCGGTTAAGAAGTATTCCAGGTATTCATTCCAGCTCTGATCGTGGCGATACGGTTAACTCTCAAGTTATCAACTACAGACAATACCTCTTATTGGATTTGAGACCAGACACACACACTAAGCATTATTGCATGACGTTTTGTGGCATGATTTAATACTGTAACACTGCATGACTTCATTCATGCAGCATTTTTTCATGTGACAAAGCAATGTAAAGGTCAATGGTGATGCAGTTGAGTATGATTGAAGCAATCGAATGTTATTGCCAGTCAGTTAGTCAGTGGTTCATTATTGCATGTAAACGCATGAAAATAGCAGTTGAAAACGGGGTTCATATGTTTTTGTAAAGCTAGAATGATTCAAGACAGTTCCAGAGATCATGAATATTTGACCATTTGAAATGTAAGATTGAAGAAATCTCAGATACTTTAATGCATCTAAATACATATCGACAATACAAAAAATAGACATTTGCCTCCACACCCCGTGGAAAAGCTCATTCTTGCGCATTAAATTCTGCTCACCCACTCTCCCCTTCACCCAAATCACAGAGAAAAGTCATCTTAAACAATGAATGTTCTGTATGAGTGCAAGTAACTTTATCTGTCTAGTTTAATATCATTCGAAGTGTTTCAGTGTGACTGGTACAATGGTCTCCTTCTCATAGAAATAGGCATAATCTAAGGCCCAATCCCAATTCTATCCCTTAAGATTGGTTTATACTCGACGTCTCCGCTAGTTCACTTGAGTGCGCGCGGCGATTGTGACGTCATCTTGGAGTTTGCCGAGGTTCGCCTTGGGTGTGCATGACATGATTTCGGTTGGCTGAGCGTATGATTTTTTTTGAGACTCGAGCGAACAGTTCGTGCGGCGTCGCATTTGATTTGAATGTGAAATGCTTTGAAGAGATTTTTGTCTGAAACAGTACGACTGTACAGACATCTTAATGATCCGTAATCATAGGGATAACTATGTGGCCAATAATTATTGGCTAGAAATTGCAACAGCTGTGGGAAAGGAGGAAAACCTGAGGGATAAGTTTGTTAAAGCCAAAAGAGGCCATGGCAAAAGTGGAGACCCAGGTAAACAATTACAGAATATGTTTTTCCACCATTCATAGGTTTTACACTGATGTATATGTTACAATTTGGAATTTAAAACAATTTAATAGTTACAAAACTATAATAAAGGAACAAATTATTTCTTTGATAACTTTAAAGAAATATTTGAACCTATCAGTGTACAATATACTGATGGCCTGTTTTTCTAGGCTTTATTGGTGATACTGGTCAGTAATGTTGGACCATTATTGCCTTTTTAGCATAACAAGAGGACAGAAATTAGCCACACAGTAATGTCAATTGTGGAGCGGGCTAAATCTAAAAAATATCAATATTTTTTTAGTAAAAGTACTTTTTAGCTTTTCTACTTGCCATAATAAAAATATATATTTGTAGAGCAATCTATGTTCTGTTGTCATTAATGCTTTAATAAACTTTAATAGGTAGAGATTAATATTCCGAGATATGAACAAAAGTGTAACGCCACGCCAGCAGAGGGAGCCCTCGCCCGACTACTGACTCAGCTCCGCTCCCTCTGCAGTCACTTCCTGTTTGTGTAGTATTTCAGTGAGTGTTCAGGCCATGCTTCTTTGCGAAGTATTGCCAGTCTACCTGCACTACCAAGCATTTTCCAAGAGACTTTCATGACTGCCTGCCTTTGTATGACCCTGCCTGCCTTGATCAAGTACGTTATCTGTCTTTGCCCTCTTGCTCTCTTTTGGACTGTTTGTTGTTATACTGAACCTCTGCCTGCACTCTCACTACGTTGTCTGGATTTGCCCTTGTGTTTGTTGACTGGATTGGACTGCTTATGTGTTGCCGACTTTCCACCTGTTTACTAGTGGTGGGCAAAGCGAGGCTTCGTGAAACACTAAAACAGTTGAAGCAAATGTGTCGAAGCTTCGAAACGTTTCGAAACCCCACTCTACAGTGACGCCTAGTGGTCATTTTTTATGTATTGCACTGGAACAGTTTCAGCAAAGAACAGTTGAGCAAATTGAGGTATTAAACCCCACTTTGTAAGTTCGAATCCTTAAGTGATATAGTGGAGTGGTTAGGGTTCCTGACTTCCTTGCGGGGATTGTTGGTTCGAATCCAGGCTGATTTATTTTGAAATGCTTTAATATCAGTTTGAGATGCTTTGTTTGTGTATCGTTTTGTTTCAACATTGGTCTGACATCCGAATAAACACTTCGTGAATAAATATAGCTTGTTTTGGTCATAAAACAGGGTTGTTGCTAGATCAGATACAGTTGTGGACAGAAGTTAACAAGAATAATTTATATTATTCATTAAATTTCCCATTTATTGTATTTTATTAAGGTCTACCACAACTCTAAACCCAACCATCACAGTACTGTAAAACAATAACTAATATTTTACAGTTACAAAAATGATGCTAAATTGATGGCGTATCAGTAGCTGTATCATATCTAGACTACACTATAAAACAGTAACATGATTAAAATACATAAAATCACGATTTTGGAGTATTTGTACAAGTCGGGATTCGAACCCAAAAGTCATATGAAGTCTGTAACAACATGCACATGCATAGTCCATTAGGCCATACGTGACAAAAGCGTAAGTTTGACCCTATTAGTCAAATGCAGATTCTCCAAGTCTCAAAATGCTTCTGAACTGATCGATGCTTTGAATCGCTTTAGTCACGTGACCAGGTGTTTCGGATCATGCTTCAGTACAGTGTTTCGAAACACTTGCGCTTCAGGATCTCGACACTGTGTCGAAACGTCAGTTTCACGTCAGCCATCCCTACTGTTTACTTACTGATGTCTCTGCCTAAACCCTTTAATAAAACTTCTGCATATGGATTCTAATACTGTCTCAGACCCCACGTTACAAAAAGCAAACAAACTGATGCATCAAAGTTTGATTAAAAAAAAAAAAAAAAAAAAGAGAATTGGTTATAAAAACCTTATATTCATTAAAATAATAAAAAAAAAATTAGTTTAAACATAGTGAATGACATTAATGATGTAACGTAGTTCCAGAAACTTTCTACTTCTCTATTTATCCATCTGACTTTACGGTCAGTTACTTTTGGCTGCCCCCTGTTGTTTTAAAGAATATTACAACGGCAAGTATAAAAGCCTCGTCTGTTTCTTTTCAGAGGTCCGTGACGCGCCGCCAGCCGAAAGTATAAATTCAGCTTTAGCCCTCCCCATTACCCCTACCCCTCGTTTTGCACGTTCACGTTAAGGGGTAGGGGTGTCCCAATTCTCTTTAGCTTGAAGGCGTAGGGCTAAGGAGAAGGGCTAGATACCCCTTCAAACAGAGAATTTTCCGGACCACACTTGAAGCCAAGGGGTAAAAAAATTTCCCAGAACACACCATCTACAGCGGCAGTATGAATGCACACGGAAGTGAGGAGATGCACAAATTAGTTTTTTTTTTTTGGTCATTATTATGATTTTTTACAACAAACAAGCACATTTTAATACATTTATTACGTTTGTGTTTTACCGTCATGTTTAAAAAAAAAAACTAAAATAAAACCTGGTAAATTTCGCTAACTATAACCCCTAATAATAACTCCTGTACAGCAGTCCCAAAACATTGACACTCGATGACACTCAAATGCCCTGTCAGAAAAGTCCAGTGGCTTTGGAATGACTTTTTTACAGTGTCTGCTATAATGTTAATGTTGTTTTCATGTGTTCACATAGATGAATATGGCCACAATGTAAATGTACAGTTACGATCTTATTGCCACATTAGATCGTTATGTTAACTTGATATCCTTGCCTTCAATGATTTCCTGACGATAAATGCCAAAAAATAACGCAACTGGAATAGCTACAGCAGTTGTGATTGTTGATCTTATATGAAGCATGACCTATGATGGTGTTTGCAGGTGTTGTCCCATTTCTTAAGTGGACATTTTGAGGCCCTTCCCCTTCACACTCTGTTTTAAGGGACAAGGGGAAGGGATAGGGGTACAAAAATATAGGATTGGGTCTAAGTAAACTTTAAATTTTAGGGATCTTTGACCCACGGTAGAAGAGGTGTCATTTGTCATGGTCCTCTACCCAAATATCCTCCTGTTTCCCACAGCAGGTGGGCTCTCATTGTGTTTCACAAACCCCTCCATGGAGAAGATTCTGTCTTGGTCTGAGTATTCTGAGTAGTCTGAGGAATAGTATCAAGAAGATCAGGGAGATTCTAAAACCAAATCAGCTCATATTATGAAGCACTAAAGCTCCATACTAATTACATTAGTGAAAGTCAGGATCTTTTGATCTTAGATTTATTTTTGAGAATTTGATAGACTTGTTTGGATTGTTAGCTTGAATAAATGCTGGGGTGGCACGGTGGCTCAGTGGTTAGCAATGTAACCCTACAGAAAGAAGATCGCTGGTTTGAGTCCCAGCTGGGCCAGGAGGCATTTCTTTGTGGAGTTTGCATGTTCTCACCGTGTTGGCTTGGGTTTCCACCACAGTCCAAAGACATGCAGTATAGGTGAATTGAATGAACTAAATTGGCCGTAGTGTACAGTATGAGTGTGCATGTGTGGATAAGTGTGTATGGATGGTTCCCAGTACTGGGTTGTGGCTGGAAGGGCATCCACTGTGTAAAACATACTGGAATATTTGGTGGTTCATGCTGCTGTGGCGACCTCTGAATTAGAGAATAAGCTGAAGGAAAATTAATGAATAAATAACTGTCATAATGCATAATTACCTGACTAATCATTTATTATTATTATTCAGATTGTTCTAATTTATTATTTTATTATTAACTCTAGTAGATTATGTTACGTAAAGTCGATTTTGACTCAAGCCCCTGCTCAGGAGCAGCAGACTCAAATGCGATAGATATAGCAGCATGGCACACTATGCGATTGTTCTTAGAGCTCCGACTAACAAATTGGCATTAAGTCAGGTATACATAGACTGTATTGGTTAATAAAGAGTTTTTCTATTTTGAACAACAGAGTATTGGTGAGATCACTCTAAATGTGGGTGGGCCTTTATCCCTAAATCTATAATATTTATTTAGAAATCGTATGGTGATTACTTAAAATGACTAATAGTTTAAGTTAATTGATTTGCTTGATTTTACACAGTGTCTCAAAAAAATCCAAGCAAAATTAATTCTGTCAGAATTCCGTCAAAATTTCTACAACTTTAATGGTGTTTTGTAACTAGATGGAAAATAGATGAAATTATATGATGTGTATACGTTTTCCACCTGTGGATGCCAAACTCTCTAATCTGTCTGACAGTGTGATGGGTACGTGGTGTGCCTTCTTGACTCAGTGTCATGTCTTCGGTAGTGGTGATATTTTCAACGGTATGGGAAGTGCGTGGACAACCACTCGACATACTGATCCAGTACGATAAATTTTCACCAACAAGTAGTCCTATCCTCACCATTGCCAAGAAAAGTAAATAAAATTAGTTTAATGCACAGATTGCATTGTTATTCCTGTACAAAATGTAGTAATTCTTATTTCTGTAGCACGAAAAGCAGTCTTAATTTTGTATAATATATTATTGCTTTTTTTTATAACAGTGTATCTTGATGATGCTCATTGTATGATTAGATAGTTTTATTTCAATTTAGTAAGTAGCAGATCTATGGGGACCACACAAAAAAATATTCTAATGTAAGAGTCTAAATTATCATATGCATTTGTTTAGATGACAAAACATGTCTTTTTCACCAAAGAAGGCTCATACAAATTCCAAAGGCAGATGCTGATTAGATCAGGGCCTGGTGTGTGGACTTTGGGGGCTTTACGATGTGGTCACATGTTGATTGGTCAGTTTGAATGTCTCAGTATTTGGGCTTTGGTCACATGGTCAAGAAAGAGACAAAATAGCTAGTAAACTTTGCTCTGTCTCTTTTCCTGGCCATGCTCTTTTTTTTTTTTTTTTTTTTTTTTTTTCTCCTGGTCTGCTTTTTCCTGGTCTGCTTTTTCCTGCTCTGCTCCTCTCCTGATCTGGAGGCTGTCTACTCTGGCTCTCAGGCGTTTTGAGGCCTACTTACTCTCTTTGTCTCTCTGCCTCTGTTTCTCCTACCTCTGGTAACTTTATTTTTACATTTAAGCTGGGTACAATTGTTGTCATATGTTTTTATCATTTCATATTTTAACATTTTATACAGTTATTTGTAATTTATTCAGTTGTAATCATAGATAATTATTGTCATTAAATCATCTAATTTTCAAGTATTTGTGAATTTTTAGCTATTAATGCTGCCCTTATTTCCGTTTTTGGTATGAGATTGCAGAAGAATGGTTTGACTAGAATGTACAGTTTTTTTTACCATCATACTGATAACTTTTTAGTCATTCGGCAAAACTACAGTTCAAACCGCTGTGGTTAAAACCCATTCTTACACTAAAATAAGTAGGGTTCTGCCTTTTATAAAAGTGTTCTTTCAGAATTCTTTCAGAACATTTTCTTTTATTGAATCTCTGACTCAGCATCTTCTCATTTGACATGACAATTATTTTTGGGTTAAAACCATTTGTTCCCCAACGAACTACACTTTTGAAAAGGTACACATTTGTACTTGAAGGGTCCAAATTGGTACCTCAAAAGTATATATTGGTACCTACAAATTTTAAGAGGAGCACTTTTGTACTTTTTAGGTACTAATATGTACCCTTGAGGTATTAATATGGGAATTTTATGTACAAATTTGTACCCCTTGAAAAGGTACCACCCCAGTGACAGCTTGCATACCTTTTATTTCTGAGAGTGTAGAGACATATATGATTGGTGATATCCATTCCTTATGCATACACCATACATTTTTTAAAAGTGACATTGAGTACATTTATTTGACATGTTAAACTGTTCTCTGATATCTACATGTGTGTGGCTTAGGTAAGTTCAAAACATCTCCAGAAATAGATTTATATGCTTATTTTTAACCACTGGAATTACCCCTAGAATCAAAAGCTTGTGTTTGACCATATTTGGAATGGTTGACACTCAGCAAGTTCTCTCTCTCTCTCTCTCTCTCTCTCTCTCTCTCTCTCTCTCTCTCTCACAAAAACACAGGCGCACACACACAGAGCGTGCAAACTTCAGTTGCCAAAAGTCATGTTAACAAATTGAGCAGATGCCTTGATAAGTATTTTGAATGAAGAGGAGATTTTTATTTTTAGCTTGAAGTAATATATCTTTAAGTTGAATCATGAAATATAGGCAAAAATTATAATTTTGCTTGGCAAAAGGGACTGTAAAAAATGATTGTGCCAATTAGTTATGACATCTTAATAGGTAACACTTTATTTTGATGGTCCATGTGAGTATTAGTAGACTGCCTGCTTAAAATCTGTTGATACTGCTCCTTCAACAGACATTAGTGACAATGACAAGGTGACGCCGAGGTCTTGGAGGGCCAAGGTGGAGCGGACGGCTCACCCGACTGAAATTACGATGCAGATCTGGAAGCCAGCTGCGGAGCCAGAGCGACAGAGGACCAAGGCGTAGCTGGAGGGAAGAAGAAGCTCAATGTAGCTGGCAGGATGGAGGGACGAGGCACAGCCAGAGGAGCGAGAGAGCCTGGTGGAGCTGGTGGGCCAACTTGGAGCCATAAGGTCAGAGAGCTAAGGCGGGGTCCGTAGCTTGGAGGTCAGAGGACATGACGTCGGGCGGCAACCTCTGGTTGGCAGGTAGGCAGACTCTCAGTAAGACCTCCTCTCCTGGAGCTGGAGGGTGAGCTGGGGGACTGGCTGACTGCAGCAGCTGTGTGTTTGCATGTTCTGTCTGTGTTCTCGTGGGTTTGCTCAGGTTTCCCCAAAGACATGCGGTATAAGTGAATTGAATACAAAATTGGCTGTAGTGAGTGAGTGAGTATGTGTGTGAATGAGAGTCAACTTTAAGTTTAACTTTATTTAAGTTGACTAAACTTTGACCACATCCATTAAACTTGTATTGCCAAGTCCTGTCAACTTCAACTTAAGAATACTTTACTATTTGAGTGAAGTAAACCTAATATTTTAAGGCAGCCCAAACATAATTTTTTTTTAAGTTGAAACAACAACGTTTACAGTGTACATAGGTGTAATTACAGTTGTATTTTGAAGCTTTTATTATATATGAAACAGAATTAATATCAACCTCTGCATAAAAGGATGAGTTTTATAATGCGAGGTGCTGTTCTTTCACTGCAGGAAAATGACAGTAAGAACTGTGTGACATTACACAACGCGTATACATGCATTGAATGCTCACTCTGCAGTTACATGTATATCCTGCACTTTACATTTCTGATGCGTTGTGAACAGATAAATGGCTGAAAATCGCTCATTAAACCTCACAGGATGCACACCAGACATGAAGCACCACGTCACATCACATCTTGTTCACTCTGCGTCTGGTTATATAGAACAGGGGTGTCCAAACTCGGTCCTGGAGGGCCGGCGTCCTGCGAAGTTTAGTTCCAACCCCAAATTAGACACACCTGAACCAGCTAATCAAGCTCTTTCTAGGCTCTTCCAGGCAGGTGTGTTGAAAGAAGTTGGAACTAAAATATGCAGGACACAGGCCCTCCATGACCGAGATTGGACACCCCTGATATAGAACAACATACAAGAAACAATATGTTGTTAAGACATGCCTTGATGTGTAGTCTCACTGCCTCATTTATTTTTAAAATAAGAGTCCCGCATACACAATATTTTTATTATAAGCTCAGATAAACTTTTAAAATAAACACAAGGAAACACTGTGGCCAATCAAACACACCTGGTAGCATGCATATTAATGATTCCATGTGCAGGTAACAGTCAGAGTTTTGTTCCGATTAGCCTGTTTTTCAATGGGATTTTACACTCACAGGATTTACATGAGAATGAGGAAACAATGGTGTGTGTGTGACACTCACTGTATGTCATTTCCATGTACTGCATTCTTATTATTCAGCTTATTATACAGCTAAGTGTTAGGGGTGCAACAATGCAGACTTCTTATGGTTTGGTTCGGTATTAGGTGACGGTTTTGATACACTTGCCCAGTAAGGAGCGGTCACTGGCATAAGTGGACAGTTGGAAGAAGAACACCTCCTCAAATTGGATCAGAAAAGCCCAACACTCTGTAGGCTGACCTGAGTAGTGTGGCGGGTTGTTCATCCTGGGCTCTGGAAAGGGTCGGGAGTCAGACGCCAGGGTGGAATCAGGTCACAGGTTCCGCAGTTGAGCGCTGAGCTCCTTGACCTGAGCTGATAAGCCTTCTGTGGCATGCCTGACGGTTGAAAGCTCCTCCTCAGGCCGGCTGAGCATCACTTCCTGCATCTCAATGGCAAAGCAGATTGGGGATTGCGTTATTGGCTTTATCAGGTTTGGACAAATTATTCTGGCAAGGGTTAAACAGTAAAGACACAACCGAAGATGCCAAAACTACTGTTTATTTTTAAAGTTCAAAAACAGCTAAGGCAGTTACCATTCATCGGCTGTTACCGGGAGGACACAGACTGGTTCAATCAAAACTGAAACATTACTCTTTGGGCTTGTGGCGAGGGCGGCTGGAGATCTCAGCAGGGCGAGGAGCAGAGTTGGCGAGTGTGGAGGGTGAGGTTGGTCTCCAACAACAGGATGACAGGTGTGAGACATCACACAAAAACGAGACTAGACAGGACAAGACAAGACTTAACCATGAACTGGTAACAGATAGGTGGAGAAGATCAGCACTGAATATTTAGACAAGAAGTCGCAATAATTTGGTACATGAACAGGTATATGTAGAGAGGAAAATCAGGCAAAGGGCAGCATGACGGAGAGAAGCTCAGATCAAACCTGACCCACAACCAACATAGGCTCATTAAGAAAACATAGCCCTAGATACATTTCTGGAGATTGCGAGTTATGAAGCCAGGAGTTCGTATGGTTGCATTTCGTCATTAAAACAAAAAATATGAGGTGGTATGACACTGTTCCTTTTCGCACTTACTAGCTGACAGCTTATCTCCGTATTGACGGCTTTTAAAACCGTTACCAGTTTGTTGAGTAGCTCGCCATGTATGTTGGCGGACTGGAGACGCAGAGAGGAGTTGATCATGACAACGGGGTTCAAGTCTGATGAAGAACGGTTCCAGAAAGCGGGTAAGACAAATAGAGAAACCAAAAAAATTCAATAAACAAGTAAATGACAGGGTGAGAATGTGGTAAAAATCAGGCGAGGGCTTTTCTTTTTCTGGATTGGTTTTTAAAACTGTGGGTTGGGTTTGAGATCTCAAAAAGTGAATCCTCTAGTGGATTCATGAAAACAAAAACTGCAAAAAAAACTTACCTCCTGGGACATATTTGGAGCTCTCCAGAAGTGTATATAGCGGTACGTTTTCAGAATGAGCCTGGGTTGCCCACACAACATGCTAATACCATTACAATATTCTATAATGAACAAGAATGCTATATGATGTTATTACACGGCTCTCTGGAATCTGATAATAGAAGGTATGCTATTCTGAATTAACAACCACTGAATAATGCAGGCTCAGGTACCTTGAATGATCTTGATGTTCAGATATAGTCCAGATCTTTTATTATTTTTCTTTTATTCTGTAACAACAACCATATGGATGTACTATATGCCTTATTTGCATGATGCCAGTGCACCATTGCATTGCATATGCAAATATAGTCTCAAATACAGCAATTTATTTGACTGCTGTGCTTGTTACATTGACATGGTCATCAAATTAATTTTGTCTTTCAACATGCAGTATTTGACCCTGAACGCATTACATACACAATGACCATATCATTCATTCTTTCATTCATTCATTTTCTTTTCAGCTTAGTCCCTTTTATAATCTGGAGTTGCCACAGCGGAATGAACCGCCGATTTATTCAGTGGATGCCCTTCCAGGGAAACCATCACCGGGAAACACCCATACACTTTCATTCACAACATACACTACGGACAGTTTTGCTTACCCTTCACCTGTACCGCATGTCTTTGGACTATGGGGGAAACAGGAGCACCCGGAGGAAGCCCACGCTAACGCGGGGAGAATATGCAAACTCCACACAGAAGGCTCGAACCAGCAACCTTTTTGCTGTGAGACGACAGCACTATCTACTGCGCCACCGCGTCGCTGACCATATTAATGTTTCAATAAAATGTAAGGTTTAGATGCAAAAGCCTCCAATGCCATCTGAAATGTTCCTCTAAAATGAAAGTTAATGAGGCTCCTGTGTGTATGTTCGGTAACATCACTTTTATGGCAAAGAAAAAGTTATTTTCCTGGTCTTTAAAATGAAATATCTCAAGATAAACAAAGGAGGCTGTGAAAAATATTCAGTTTTGATGGAAATTTCAGAACTTTTATACTAAACCGAACTGGGGTGTGTTTCCAAAAACCATCGTTAGCCAGTTAAGGTCGCAAGTTCCGTTGTTTGTTGATTTGGGGTTACCCAAATCTATCGTTCCAACAAACATTCGCAAACTGCATCGCAAACTTGTGTGCTTGCAACTTCACCTCTGGAGCTCTTAGAAACATAGTTCCTGGCTGTGTTCTACACAGATATTACCCCCCCCCCCCATGCCCTATTCATTTAGAACATTCTGACATTTAAGCTTGGAATGATCATTTAAAAAAAGCATTAAAGTCATCTCTTGCTTTCAAAGTATTTTTACATCAGTTTTAGCAATCTTCATGTTAACAATTGCGCTCCCTGCGCAAAAACAAAAAACATAGCATACATTAATGCTTTTACTTTAATTTAGTATCTGTAACTGTATTAGACATGGGCCTTTTGGTTAACATTTCTGCAGTGGTTTGCATTTGTCAAATTGTAAAGTAGACTTTTCAAAAAATAAACAATATCCTACTTAATAATAATAATAATAATAATCGTCATCATCATCATCATTAATATTATTATTATTAAAGTAATTTTTTTCCCCTTCCTAATAAATAATACATTTTAAATGTAATTTCTTAATAAATAGCCTCATAATTTATTTATTTATATATAATATTAGAATTTGTGTTCGCTTTTGTAAGTGATTTTGTCAATTTAGAATAGAATATGTAAAACATAGGTCCTATATGTGCCATTTACATATATTTCAGTTAATATGGAAAACAAGTGCATGTTTTTATGTTTTTTGCTAAATATATATATATATATATATATATATATGTATGTATGTATGTATGTATGTATGTATGTATGTGTATTTTTTTGTTATTTATTTTTATTTTTTTGCATGTGCATGTAAAACAATATAAGTTGTTACCACCCCATTTAGACCATCATTATGGGCATTTTACATTTTAACTAATGTGGTTTAAATGACGGATCTGCGACCAGAGAAACTCTGGGTTTTGGGAAACACTCCTCACTACATCGTTCTTCTCCCAAACAATGCACCGTACTATAATAGTTCAGCAACTAGTTACAATGTTGTTTGGGAAATGCAACCCTGGTCTTTTTTTTTTTAAACTAAAACTACAGCAGCATTCTAGCACTACACTTTCGCCTGCCTGATTTGCATAAATGTTCAACGATCTGAAATATTGTAGTGGTTTTTTATTCTCTTTTCTTCATCTATATTAAGCTGCCTTCACACAATCTACATTGTAAAAAAATGTATATTAATATGATAATTTGCTGCTCAACAAGCATTGTTATTAGTGTTGAAAACAGTGTAAAATGTGTTTTTTTAAAAGTCACATTTAATAAATGTATTCAAGTCACCTTTATTTATCTAGAACTCTACACAATAAAGCAAAATTTCACCAATGTGGAAGATTCACAATACATTGGTGAATGAAAAAATACAAATTTATTTGAAATAAAAATATTTAGTAATATTTTAAATGTCACGTCATGCTTTCTTTGACTCTTACTGGCTTTAAATGTACTTGTTATGTCCATAAAAGAAAGCATTTGAGTTATTCACGTGTATATTCACCCCTACCCGGAAACAGGCCACACATTTTAAAAACACACTCCATCGGATCATAATCAGCTCATATTATTTACTCAGATTCCAGACAGAAGTAGGTCGGGCTGTCAGCCAGGAGCTCTCGGGTAAATGAAGGGTTGGGTCAGAATTACTCTAGGCGTGTGAAAAGTGTGAGAAGGATCTACACCTTTGAGGAACAAAGCCTGTCCTGAATCAGAAACGATTCCTGATAGGCTTTTCTTTTGCAGTTCATTGTAACTTCAAATGCATTCTGATTGGTGTTTCAAATATCTGTTGGGAAAGTACAGTGAAACCAGACAAATACACAGCTTCAGGCACATTAGGGTTATACTACTGCATAATTTAGCCTGCTGTCTTACTTAATAGAATTTAAATGACTCTTTACATGACGGATATTTCAAAGCGTTATTTTACTTTACAAATAAATGTGGTAATCAGAAAAGTTGCAGAAATAATCAGTTATTCAATGGTATCCAAGCAAGACTATTATAATTGAAGGAATATTGTCAATTTTAGACTCAAATTGTAACCAAAACATTTTCAAACATGCAATTTATCGTCTATTGGCAAGTTTGACATTTGGCCCCACCCCAAACTCACGTCATTGGTTAAATTGTTGCTGTGTCAGGATGATTCAAGAAATGTTTTAATGACACTACAGAGATGGTATTTACAATTTTTTTTTGTGGATAAATGCACAACTTATAGATGTTTGTCCACATAAAACTGGATTATTTTAAAGAGGTGGTCCAGAGTGTATTTTTAAGGCTTGGTTGTGTTTATGCAAAGCGATGTGTGCTCATGCTTCATTTGTAGAAAATCACCTTATTTTTTCTCACTTTAATGTCTCACTTTAATTATATACAGCTACTCAGCTAACATGAAAGCGACTGTCATATTTCGTAGTTCTTCCAAAAGCCCGCCCTCAAAAGACTCTGATTGGTCAGCTAACATAATGTGCCGTGATTGGCGCTCCTCGTCACCAGGAAGCATCACGTCTCTACTAGCATGCGCTTTACAGTTGTGTAAACACTATCAGTCAGAGTAGCTGTTGGCTTTATCAGTTTGAGCCTGAATCATACAGAAGATGAAGAGGACACAGCTGAACCAAACAGCATTTTCCATTGTTTACATCCTTGATTATGTCCTCGCTACAACATACCGTTAACGCTAGAAACTGTGCATGTAATAGATCAATTTGAACAAATAAAACACTTACAGGTTGTGCATCACAATCCACAGCTGCTTCTATTATGGTTGGAGCTGCTACTTCTTTAAGGATTTTAGCCGAATCCAGCACTGAGAGAGACTTAACTGAGAGAGATTCTAGAAGCTGTCCTTTGTCAAATGATATAGCTATATCTGTTTTATAATTCTCTGGAACATAATTAAATTCAATTGTAAGCATTTCTCTCTTTGTGTCGTGTCCTTTGGAAGCCCAAATACAGAAACAGAAGAAGCTCTGTGGAAATAGCAGCAATTGGACGCCATTGTAGCTTTCTCTGCTATAACATTACAGCAACTCTGGCCATGCCCCTTCGCTGCGTAGGGTGTATGTGCATAACCTGAAGGGTTTATGACATCATTAACCCTGTTGTGTTTTTTTTTTTTTTTTTTTTTTGCAGTCCCCAAACTTTGTTCACTGCAGGCTTAGATAAGCTAACACTGTAAAAGCCAATGTCTTCCTTTGCATTGAACTTTGAGCATCTTACATTCAGAGATTTTGTTTATTTTCATAAACACATATGTTGTTTATGTGTATGTTCAGCTACATTACACATGAATCAATGTTTAAAATATGATATCCTAGTGGACCCCTTTAAATAGTTTAGCAATAGTTTACCTAAAGAATATGTAACTTCCGGAAAAATGTACTTGGTCTGTGCATTAAATGAAAGTTGTACAAATCAAAAATGCAAGTATTTAAAAAAAAAAAAAAAAACTTTTAAAATCATTGTGATAGAATTAGAAATAAAAAGGAAGGTTATTGTAAGAAAAAAAAATGATCAAATGGTCAGTGCATCTGTAGAATCATAATCTTAAAAAATGCAGGTTCTAAAATGTTAGTTAGTTTAATTTTGATTGATGCCATAGACATATTGCAGATTTATTAAAAAAGAAAAACTGGTCACATGGTCCTAAGTAGTCAGACCCTTTGCTGTGACACATTATTTAACTCAGGTGCTGTCAAATTCTTCTTATCATCCTTGAGATGGTTCGACACTTTCATTTGAGTCCAACTGTGTTTGATTACACTGATTGGACTTAATTAGGAAAGCCATACTTTACAGCTCACAATGCATGTCAGAGCAAATGAGAATCAAGAGGTCAAAGGAACATCCTGAAGAGCTCAGAGACAGAATTGTGGCAAGGCACAGATCTGACCAAGTTGACAAAAGAATTCTGCTGCACTTAAGGTTCTTAAGGTTCCTCCATAATCCTTAAATGGAAGACATTTGGGACAACCAGAACCCTTCCTGGGGAGAAGAGCCTTGGTGAGAGAGGTAAAGAAGAACACAAAGATCACTGTGGCTGAGCTCCAGAGATGCAGCTGGGAAATTGGAGAATGTTTTAGAAAATCAACCATCGCTGTAGCCCTCCACCAGTCCGGGCTTTATGGTATAAAGTTTGCTTAACAAAAACACCTGAAGGCCTCCGAGATGGTGAGAAATAGGAATTCCATGGTCTGATGAGACCAAGATAGAATTTTTTGGCCTTAATTCTAAACGTTATGTGTGGAGGAAACCAGGCATTGCTCATCACCCATCCAATACAGTAAAGCATGGTGGTGGCAGCATCATGCTGTGTTTTTTTTCAGCTGCAGGGACAGGACGACTGGTTGAAACCAAGGGAAAGATGAATGCAGCCAAGTACATGGATTTCCTGGACAAAAAAACCTTCTCCAAGGGTGCTCAGGACCTCAGAGCGGGCTGAAGGTTTACCTTCCAACAAGACAATGACCCTAAGCACACAGCTAAAATGTTGCTTCACAACAACTTCGTGACTTCTTGAATGACCCAGCCAGAGCCCTGACTTAAACCCAATTGAGCATTTCTGGAGAGACCTAAAATGGCTCTCCACCAACGTTTACCATCCAACGTGACAAAACTGGAGAGGATCTGCAAGGAGGAATGACAGAGGATCCCTAAATCCAGGTGTGAAAAACTTGTTGCATCTTTCCCAAAAAGACTCATGGCTGTATTAGATCAAAAGGCTCCTTCTACTAAATACTGAGCAAAGGGTCTGAATACTTAGGACCATGTGATATTTCAGTCTTGAAAAAACTAACTTTTTTTACTTTAACAAATGGCTGCAATATAACAAAGATTGAACATTTTAGAGGGTCTGAATACTTTCCACACCCACTGTATATGTCTTTTTTTTTTTTTTTTTTACAAATAAACTTTGGTGAAATAAACAGGAACTATTGATCTTGAGGTTTCTATGTGGAGCTGTAAATATCCTTTATTTTTGATGACTGTACAGTGCTTACTCAATATGTTCTTGATCTGAATTTTAAACTTAGCTAATTTTAGGCTGTTGGAGTAACTGATCTATTTTGTAAGCTGGTTCTGACTCAGGGTGACATAATAGTAAAAAGCAGACTCACCATTTTTTTTGTGAGTAAACATCCTTTTTTTTTTTGTGACTTGAGACATCCAAGTCATGTAATATGATCTCAGAGGTCTGTTAGACGTATTCAGGAAGCGCATGTACAAATTTCGTAGTCAGTTTAAACATTACTAAATGTAGTCCACTGAAAAAAAGGATTCACTGGGTTAACAATCTTTTTAAGGTAAGTGGTTGCAAACAAATCATATGGACTGCATTTTTTTTCTCTGGATTTTTTCTTCACATTCTGTCACCTCTGACTTGCTTGTTTGGGGGTGGGCCAGTTGATCTTCTGCAGTCATCTTTCAACTGTAACATTTTTATCATTAAACTGAACTTTAACAGTGACGAACACAAAAGCAAACTGAAGGCATTTTAATTGAACTAGAACTACAGCAGCATTCTAACTCTACTCTCCTGCCTTCCTAATTAGGAAAAATGTTCAACAATCTGAAATATTGTAATGGCTTTTTATTTTTAATTTATTCATCTATATTAAGCTGCTTTCACACAATCCACATTGAAAAAAAACATTAATATGATTTGCTGCTCAACAACCACTTATCTTAAATCTTTTTAAGGTAAGTGGTTGAAAACAAATCATATAAACTGAATTTAAACAAACAGATTAAGTGGAATATTACTAAATTTTATTTGTTTGTTTTTATTCAGTCTGTATAAATAGTTTGCAACCACTTACATTAAAAATAAATCAATTCAATTATTTTTTTTCAGTGTGTAAATTACCTTAAAGTAAGCCAGCGTAAGCCAGTTATTCTGATACTTTTTAAAATCAATTTGGGGAAGTCTGATGAGGAGTGGAAGTTTCTTAATAGTTCAATAAATGCATATAGTGTATGTCTTCATTGCATTGAACTCCAGTCATTTGAACTCTTTTGCAATAATTGTCTATTCACAAGTGTCACTATCAACACTAAACTGGGGCATTGTTTTATGGTTGAAAAAGAATTAGTGGAGCGAGAACCATGATGACAACAAACCAAAGATGGCAAAAACAGTCATTTACAAGGACAAGGATTGTGCAAGGACAAGGATTAACTCTATTTTAAACAAGTAACAACCCTTTGTTTCACTCTCAAAAGAACCACGGGAGACCAAGAACGAAGACGAACTAGAATGACAACAAAATACTGATGAAATAATAGTGAAAGTATGAGGAGATTAAAAGATTTCTGTTGTTTAGAATGAGTACAAAGAGATTTAAGCTACTCATAACTTTTACATGCCACTGCACTGAGTGAAGTGTATTTTCTGTTGGCTAACCAAGCCAAAAAAAGAAGAAATAAATATTCATAATTATTCTTCTATATTCTTAAGTCAATATATTTAGTTTTAAAAAAATCATTTAATTATTGTATTAAAATATTTAACTATTTAAAACATGCCGACTTAGTAATAAATGTGCCTAGATTTCATCTTAGCTAGCAAATACAATCATAATATTTGATTTTAAATTGAACTGGAGTATGTTTTCTCTCAGCAATTGTTTTTACTCTTTTGATTGAGTGGCCTATTAATTATTAGTATTATAATTTTTTTTTATTATTACATACGCCCCCCATTTTCAGAGATAAGGCTTAAGGCTAGTCTTTGACTAAACTGCATGTTCGAGCTGTGTAACTGAAAATAACTTGTAGTTACAGATCTTAAAATACATCAGTTTTTATTGTTTATCAAACTTTATTATATATTAAATATAAGCTGCTTACTGTAAATGCCCTAAATCAGGAGTCACCAATCTCGGTCCTGGAGGGCCAGTGTCCCTCCAGGGTTTAGCTCCAACTTGCCTCAAAACACCTGCCTGGGTGTTTCAAGTATACCTAGTAAGACCTTGATTAGTTTGTTCAGGTATGTTTAATTAGAGTTGGAGCTAAAATCTGCAGGACACCGGCCCTCCAGGAACAAGTTTGGTGACCCCTGCCCTAAATTAACGAAGGCCTACCCTAGTGAAAACAAACAAACAAAGAAATACCATACGTATTGCGGCCAGAATAATTGTCAGTATAGGTCTACTACAAATGTGATGATGATTTTTGAACTTTGCTAACTAATCTTATAGGGGGGAAAAGATGATAATTATTAAATTATATTAACTCATAACTTTTAGTGGAACTGGTGTAGTGGAACAACTTACTAAAGCATAGGTCTCAAACTCAATTCCCGCAGCTCTGCACAGTTTTGCTCCAACCATTATCAAACACAGCTGATCCAAATATTCAAGGTGTTCAAGACTACTAGAGACTATTAAGCAGGTGTGAGTTGGAGGTAGTTATAGCTAAACCGAGCTGCGGATATTGAGTTTGAGACTATTGTATTAAAGTATACTTTAAGTACTATGCCTGTGAAAAGGTCTATTACGTGTTTGATCAGTGATATTAAAGTGTAGTTTATTTGTATTGTAAGTACATTACAAATATATCATGAGTGTAAATGTAACATAAATCTACTATTTTTGCTTAAAATAAGCTGAATAACTTCATCATATTCCAAATTGCCTACTTCAAATCGCACAGTTTGCCTTCAATATATCTTGTTTTTTTACTGAGTATGCTTGCAATATAACACTGGCAAACCACTTGGTACTTAAAGAGCCCATATTATGGCTTTTGGAAATGCCCTTCATGTAGTGTGTCACACAGCTCTAAGTGAAGTGAAATATCCAGCTAAGGCTTAAATCTGTAAGTGTACAGTGTTTAAAACTATTGATTCATCTATAAAAGAGTCGACTCATAGTGCTTCAAACGAGTCGTCTTGATAACGAGTTATTAGGTGTTTCGCGATGACGCAGCTACGAAACACAAGTAGTTGCACGCGCAAGCCCGGGAGATTTGAAACCTGCGGCTCCGCCCACTAACAGAAAAAAGTCACACACACACACACAGAGACACACACAGACACCGGTAGAATGAAGTCATGCTGTGCAGATGGAGATTATTGACAGTTCACCCAAAGATGAAACCTTAGCATATAGCCTAGCCTTGAGCAGATCGAGAGCCTCTGGAAACTACCTGCTTACAAAGAAGACTTCATCAGTTTGTTAAAGGAAGGATCGGTAAAGACTGTCAGAACAAGGATCAGTGGATCATGAATCAGTTTCTTCCCCCATTTCACCAGTGTAAGTACGTGCGATTAAAATTGTTGCCTCATTTACTCTAGCTTGCAAATTATGCATTTAGTTGTGTTTTGTTACTTGTAACCGCGTGTGCTGTATCAGGTTAACTCTTTATATTCTCATATCGCGTGTAAAGCCACGTTGAAAACGCGACGCGTGCCGCTTTGTTTATGGATAGTCAGCTATGTGTGTGTGTGTAATGTGTGTGTGTGTGGCTCCTCTGAGGACGGTCGTTTGTGTGAGTGTCTCCTCTTAGGAGGTTGATGTGTGTGTGTGCGTGTCTCTGAATAGGGTAAAGCTCTAGGCAAAGGGTGATCAAAGGGACCCGTTTGTAAAGTGAGGACTTTAGGGGGTGTCGCGGTTGAAATCTTAGGGTTGTAATCGCGGATGTAACTGAGGACGCGGAGGGGGAGGGAGGTGTCGCCGCCGCGCCGTCTCTATTCTGGACGCGCCGGCCCTGTGTGTGCGTGTGTGTAAAAAGAGCAAGTAGACTGCTAGGACATATCCTCGCCAGTTCTTGGACTTTTTGCTTGATAAAACAGTTAGTCGTCAGTATTTTCTAGTCCATCGTCTGTATTTACATTCACCCACTGGCAGCCAAAATCCACTATGAAGCGTGTGTACACTGTGACTACTTTTATATTGTTGATAATCTGCTGGGCATTTCACTCTGTCTCGCCCTGAAGCCTGTCAGTGTCGTCGACCAATCGCAGCAGCCTGTCATTGGTCCAATCAGCGCAGATTAGCTTCGCGCTGAGGACGGGTTTGGGTACAAATGAATCGCTGAACGATTCATATGGGAGTCGCTGGGATAACTAGGTAAAAATAAATGCATATTATAAGACCATCAAAGTGTTGTTTGACCTTGCATGCATATTAGACTGTTGTTGGAGACCCTTTCAACCTAAATATGACCCTATTTCATCTATAATATGGGCTCTTTAAGAATGATTGCAGTATGAAATTAGCGGTTAAGTGAAAGTTTACTCTAAAATAACCTAGTGGTGAAAGCTTATGATCCAAAAGTATTTACTTAATAAGCTGAACGTGATAAGATGAACTAGTGACACACACACACACACACACACACACACACAATCGACCTCTGTATTATAATTTTTGTATTATAATTTTTAATGTCTTCACCCACTGTTAATAATACCATATCTAATTATATGTAGGATTCTTTATACATGCTTATAAGGTCCAGAGAATATATTGGGGCATTTATAATGTCTGTAATGTCATGCAAAAAAAAAACAAAAAAAAAAAAAAACATGGTTTTCTTACCATTTATGATTTGAATTCATAACCACTGAGTTTGTTTTAGCTTTTAGACTGTCAGTCTGGAAAATGAAGCTGATTTTCTTGTAACATACTTTAGGGTTCGTATATAAATTACATAAGCTTATTTCAACATTACTAAATAAAAATAAAACAAATAAAAAGCCCATATATGCAGGGGTGGACCAATAAGCAGAGCAAGCAGCCACTTAGAGCCCCGGGGAATTAGGGGGCCCCGACCAATGCCCCCGACCAAATAGATTTGCTTCTAATCATCTAAATCCCAGCATGAGCGCATTCACAAATAACAGTTTGTTGGCAAAAGCCGCTAAACGCCACTTGCCTTTGACAGCAAAAACCATTATATCCCGAGAACCAATCAGAAGGCGCGAATCAAATCATGTTTTCAATGTAGCAGCGTGCTGATGTTCTGGCTTTATGAAGAGATGTTTTATTCCGCTTTCGATTTTAAAAGATGGAGTTTGATGAACTGGATGAGCCTGTTTGACTGTCAGTGAATGATAAATGAAAACGTCCTCTAAATCAAAACTCTGTGCATTATAAGAAAAAGAAAACACAATGTACAGTCAGAAGTGTGATATGCATTCATGACGTTTCTTTGCGCAGTGACGCTACTTTGAATGAGTCCAATTTACTATACATTAAACAGCAACTGCGTTTAACGAAAGACAGAGTTAAGACGCCGTTCTTTTATCCCACATGGATGCTATGAGGATAAACAAGAGACCAAGACCTTGAGTATGGTGAAAATTAATGAATGACAGCTTCTAAAATTATCTGAGACATCCCCTTTTAGCCCAGTAGGAATCAAAAACAGTCCAAATCTGAAATCTTGGAAATCTGATCTCAGTCATTTAGAGCTGGCTCGAGGGCTTCATCACGGATACCAGAGAGCCAATTGACTGGACTATTTTCACCAAAACTTGGTCCGCAGATGTTCTAGGGACCCCTTACCAAATTTGGTAAATGATTTAATCCCCTAACAATGGTGCTTTTACAAGCCTTTCAACAGGAAACCTAACTAACTGCCTCACGAGACTCTTTTTTTATGACTCCCGGGTCATGTGCTCGTCATGTGGGACATCCTGTTAGATGTACACTTTGTAGAGACAAAGGATCTCTGGAGTTAACGCATATCAATGAAAGACAATCACTTGAAGTGTTACAATTAAGGCAGATGTATCTTTGAATAATATCCCATAGCTTTCCTCATATACTATGTTTATTCCAACCAAGTTAATGTGTTTTTAACCCTCATAGCAGATGAAACCTTCTGTATGTGTCTGAAATGATATGATGCCTGGTACTAAAGCTAGTGACATTTGCAATACAATGGTGTTAATGAAAAACTAGTAGTACAGTATAAACAGTATTCGTCTTGTAACATTTGATGTAAGATCCTGAGTACGATGGTACGGGGTGTGGCCCAGCCCTCCATGGCAACCGCTCATCGGTAGACAGTGCCATGTGGATGGACCAAACCAGATCACTTAAAGACTTACTGCAACAGTAAAACTTTGCTTTTTGCATTAGCTTGCTCGTGCTTGCTGCTGCTCTCTGCCCCCTCTTGTCTGATCGAATACCGCACTGCCACGCGATTGGGTCAACATGAAGTTTCCATGCAACCTCTGAAAGTCTCGGGACAGCCAAACTTTCGCAAACCGACTCTCAGCAGAGTCTGTCCCCCCGGTAAAGCAGGACAACCTCTACTCATGAGCGAGTAAATCCCAAGGACATCACTGATGTTGAGTCACCAACCAATCAGGAGCGCTGTGTTTTCTCTGAGGCCAGCCCAGCGAGGGAAACTCAAGACTTCAGCAAAAGCGCAAATAACACAAACAAATGTTGTCTCAATCATTTAGAAATCTCCAAATTCAAGCAAAAATAATTAGTGTGGGGGAAAAACACTCCATGAGTAAACCAGAGCAAGTGATGCAGTGTCAGTACAACAGAAGTTGCTTAAAAACAAACTCATGTGCGGAAAGTTTGTGAGAATTTCAAATACGCTTATAAAAACGAAAAACGGATGCAATATTTCTTGTGAATTTGACCAGTTGTGCTCTTCATATTCTTAACCATCAAATTGAATTGACAGTTTTAGCTAGACTTCATCAAAAATCCCAGTAGGCACTGAGTAGTATTTTGAGGCTGTTTGAACCCATTCAACAATATGATCTAGGGCTGCACAATATATTGTTTGAGCATCGATATCACAATGTGTGCAATAGTCACATCATTCATTCATTATCTTTTCGGCTTAGACCCTTTATTAATCAGGGGTCGCCACAGCGGAATGAACTGCCAACTTATCCAGCATATGTTTTACGCAGCGGATGCCCTTCCAGCTGTAACCCATCACTGGGAAACATCCATACACACTCATTCACACACATACACTGGACAATTTTAGCTTACCCAATTCACCTTTTTGGACTGTGGTGGAAACCGGAGCACCCGGTGGAAACCCACGCGATTGTGCTACCCACTGCGCCACCGTGCTGCCCATAGTCACATCACAAGATATGCAATTTTGAGTTAGGATTATAGATGACAAGGAAACACAAGAACAAACACATGAGATTTGTGGCGTCACAGAATTTATGCATAATAAAGTGAAAGGTAAAGGTGCAGTAGGTGATCTGCCTAAATGCTAACCGGCTAGCATTATTACAATCCCTCCCCTGCATTTCAATGCCACGCCTCCTGAAATTACGTGATTGTGCACATTAAAGTTGACAGAGACCCACTAGATCATGTCATTCGCCAGTTAGAAAACTTTATTGTAATATATATATATATATATATATATATATATATATATATATATATATATATATATATATACAGGCACGTTTTCAGTTGTGTAGCAAGCAAAACTTATGGCTACGTGTGACTATGGTAATGACAGTGTGAACAGCCCAAACCACATGGAATCTGATCTTTTCAGGTCAGATTTGTGCCACTTTCATATGTAGTATTAAATCAGACACAGATCTGATGTTTTGCAATGCGACCGCAGTGTAAACGGTTGTGTCGGATTTCATGTGACTTGTACATAATCTTTGAGCGACATGCGTCATCATTCTGTGCTGAAAACATCATCTACTTCTCAGTAGCATTGTAGAATAGAACACAGGGCAATTACTTTAGCACAGAAAGTTGGCTGTTCATTTTAAAAAAACATTTTGAAGGCAAAACTGGAGCTTGTTAACCAATCTAGTTAACGATTGGAGCACGGGTTGCCCGCGAAGCTGTAGAGCGTCGGGGGTGTTGCACATATGGAATTCGTGCGCAAAAGAGAGGCACTTTCATTTTAAGGATGAACTTTTCCCTCAGAGAGAAAAAAGGGCAGGTGCTCAAGCACCCAAACCCCCCTTCTGGACATGCCTGCTGTTTATCACAAAGTAAAATGAAATAAGCCAAACGGAGATAAAGCAACTCCGCCTTCACAGTTCAGTCTGTGGCTGCTCATTAACCCTTGATGAGTTCACTACACCGTCATAAATCACAAATGATCAGTGTTTTCGATCACAAGTGTCAAATTTTAGGTCTCAAATGCCGAAAAATGATCAGTAGTAGCAGAACAACCCTTTACAGTTCATGAAATAAACCACGGTTGTCTGTGAAAAGGGTAATAATCATATTATGCATAAACTGACAACGTGCTTCATACAGTACACACATTGTGTGCATTAGAAATTTTGTGCTGTCCGTACTGTACTTTTGCGCATGCGGGTCTGTTTAGGAATAGGATCTGTTCACACTGCAAACCTGATATTATCCACATTAATAACAACAATGTGAACAGCTATGCAATAAAATCAGATCCGAGAAAAAAATCTGATTTGAGCACTAAGCCTCGCAGTGTGATTGTAGCCATAATGCGCAACATTTCATGCATGCAAGGATCGCCGGTCTCATTCTCACACACTGTCTTAAATTGACTTCTGTAGTGGTTGGCCGGCGCTGTGCAGGAATTACACTTATTACTAAGCCATAGTTGCATGCTATTTTAGAGTAGATAAAGGGAGCATGTCACAGGTTGTCATTGTTAAAAAATGAACCAATGTAGTATAATACCAACTTCACCTTAGTAAAGCAGGCTAGGTGGAATTGTGCTATTTACTGATGCTTTGCTGTTCAACTAAATAAAAATGGATATTCTCTATGCTGTAAAAGATCCCTTATGAAACTGAAAATGGTCACATCAATCTTTTGCTGGAAGGTTTCAGTGGGTGGACAACACTTCAGTGCATATAGCCCAACAAAATCTTCATCAGCTTTGCGTGTCTAAAATACTTTTAAAACAGAACATTACCTGTCCAAAAGAAATACTTCAGCCATGGTGTCATCCTTCCCCCAGTGTGTAAACGTCACTCCAATATTGATTCAGGATTTTGATTGAGCATTTGTTTTTACCACCATCACTCGTGTCCTTCATGAACAGAGGTGCACAGCTGTACAAATCTACATTTGTTGACATAGTTTGGGCTACGTATCACAAATAGGGGAATTATCGGCCCGACAATTTTTAATTGGATGAAATTTTTTAGTTTTATGCCTTACCCAGAATATAAAAATAAATATAAATACATTTAGATCATTTACTTTTGCATTACTATAGCATTTCTATTGGAATGTGAAGAGACTTTCAACCTGCACAACAAAAAATGTTTCTCAAGACAATCACCTACTGCACCTTTAATTATCTACGTGTGTTAAGCATTTTAAAGAAGTTTAAAACATTTCAGTAGTGCATAAAGAAGTTTCATAAAGATGAATTGTCTTATTTTGCTATGTCATTTTACATTTGATTATTGCATTTCTGTACAGAAATACTGTTAAGCTCTAAACAGAAAACCATAAGTGTTTATTTCACTGTAATATTTGCTCCATTGTGTTTATGACTGTACTTTGTTTATTATATGAATCTACAAATCATCCCAGTCAATCTAAAGTTTATTATATGGCTTGTCAAACAGAGCTATTTAAAGGGGTGGTCCAGAGTGTATTTTTAAGGCTTGGTTGTGTTTATAAGATGGAAAGCAATGTGTGCTCATGCTTCATTTGTAGAATTTTTTATTATTTTTTTCATATATCTTACTTTGATACAGCTACTCCGCTAACATGAAAACGACTGTCATATTTCCTAGTTCCTCTGAAAGGCCCGCCCGCAAGAGGCTCTGACTGGTCAGCTAACTTAATTTTCTGTGATTTGCGGATTGGCTCCACGTTACGCTGCTACAATCGTGTGCTTTTGCACTGTGTAAACGGTCCAGTCAGAGCAGCTGTTAGCAGTGTTAGCTGCCTGAATCTCACAGAAAAATGAAGAGCACACATCTGAGCCTCACACTTACTCTCTAAAATAAAATCTGACAAGTGTCTTTCACAATAAGCATGTGTAAGTAATGTAAAACATTCTCATATGTTTTGCGAGATTGTAATTCGAGATGTAGAACGCACAGAAGCCGGCCGCATAGTCACTGCACACGCTGGTGAAAGTTGTAGGTGTTTAGAGGGGGTTGACAGATAAATATGAATTTGTAGCTAAATTGTTAGTGGTGCCAAACAGCATCCTTGTTTACGTCCTCGCTACAACATACCGTTAACGCTAGAAACTGTGCATGTAGTAGATCAATGTTAACAAATAAAAATATTTACAGGTTGTGGCTCACAATCCACAGCTTCGTCGGTTGGAGGAGTTTTAGCTGAATCCAGCACTGAACTGGGAGATATTCTGGAAGCTGTCCTTTGTCAAATGCTAGGTATATCTTTTTTATTATTCTCTGGAACATAAATAAAATTTAACTGTAAGCACTTCTCTCTTTCTGTCATGCCCTTTAAAAGCCCAAATACAGAAACAGGACGAGCTCTGTGGAAATGGGGGCGCATAGAAGGCATTTTAGCTTTCTCTGCTATAACATTACAGCACCTCTGGCCACGCCCCTTCGCTGCACAGGGTGTGCGCGTGAGGTGAATGCATGCAACCGGAAGCCCTTGTAATCTCACTAGCCTGGATGTATTATTTTTATAGCTCACAATTTTTTTTGCTGTAGGCTTTGCTAAGCTAAAAAGCCAATGTCTCCCTTTGCATTGAACTTTGAGCATATTACATTCAGAGATGTTGTTTACACAGCTACATTACACTCTATCTAAAGTTTAAGGATGCTTTCACACATGCATTATTTAGTTCGGTTGAATTGTACTAGAGTTCGCTTTGCCTCTTGGTGCGGTGCGTTTGGGCAAGTATGAATGTAGCAATCGCACTCGAGTGCGCACATAAAGCGGACCAAAAAAGCGTACTTGAAGAGGTGGTCTCGGTAAGCTTTCAAATGAACCCTGCAGCGGTTTGTTTGTGGTGAGAACATGATCCGCACTAAAACAGACCCAACTGCAAAAAGTACTGCGTTTTTTGGACTAATCCAGCTGCCGTAGTCCGATGCGCTGTCGGTGTGGAGGAAAAATATTTGTTGACAGCACTTTACCAATAGTTTTAAACAGAGAGAGAGAGAGAGAGGGAAAAACATTACCTGATGGATCGTTGATAATATTTCCAGAAGATGACCATATCACAGTTTAGCTAAATTATTTAAAACATTAACATTGTACATTGTACAATAAACATTGTATTCCAGCCACAGCTGCGCTTCATTCTCGAAATGTATAGTTTGTCTAAAATGACCTTTACAAACTATATAGTATACTATGACCAGGGATACAATCAGCCAGTGCAGCGACATTTTGTGTCTGCCGGTTTGTTTACTTGCGGGAGTTCCATTGGCAATTGTTAATTCTGACCAATCGAAAAGCAGTTTAGGAAATGCGTTCAATACCATCTGGCCAATAAGTGATGTGGATTTTGTCACATGACTGCATTTTGGTTCTTTTCAACTGGTTCAGACCAAAGCAATGTATCATTTGTTGCCCGTGGTCCAGACCAATGAACTGAACCACAGGTGTGAAAGCACCCTAAAATATGATATCGTAGTGGACCACCCTTTTAAGTAATCTTGTGAAATTGTATTTATATCACTATATATTGCAGAGGAAAAAAAAATCACAATTTTTCCAATATCGTGCAGCCCTAATATAAGCATCTGAAAGAAATCTAGTCAAATGTGTTTTAATTATCTCTGGAAAGACGCTGGAAGACATCCAATCTCATCGAAGCATTCCTTTGATTCAATATTCCTTTAATTTCGGTCATTTGACCACTCAGGAAAGAGAAAATACAGGATTTTCCACTGATATCCCTTTGTATGCTGTGAATTATTAACATGAAACCTGACTAAATAAATTAGAACAAAAGAATAAGAGGAGAAAATAAAACTTCCAACACATCTTTGAGGTTGTGCTCACAACTCGGCCTACAGAGTTTGCATTCGGTATATGGTACACTGTACAATGCAGCATGAAGATTGAAAAACACCAATAAAATAAGACCACAGAGACCAACACAAATAATAAATAAATAGGAAATAACAAGACAAATTTGAATTATAATAAAAAAAAAAACAGCACACAGAGAGACACACACAAATTCAAACACCGGTCCTTTGTCCAAATCAGCCAAAAATGATCCTGAATCACATTTAAAAGGGTCCTTGCAGGGGAAAAAAAACAATGTGTCCACCGTCGTGCCTTTTAAGTCCTCTGAACACGCTCCTCCTGGGTCATTTTGCACTCAGCATGGCTTTCGAGTCTACAACGTCAAACATTTGATCAGTTTTTAGTGAAACTAGGCAGCAGATTCAATCCAGTCTTTTGTACATTCCTGCGTAGAATCCAGCTCTACACAGTTAAGATCTGATACTGTCTCCACACACACTCTCTCTCTCTCTTCCACACCCACACACACACACACACATATCCACCCACTCATACATACTGTAGATACAATAAGGCTGAAACAGGTGCTAGAGTTACAGGTATGACTGTTATGTAGCGCGTTCAGTTTGTCCGATCCGTGTCAAGAGGAAATCACAGCGAGACTTGCGTTCCTAAGAAATGTGAATTTCCACCGTTGAAATAGTCTCTGTCAAAGTCTACACACACACACACACACACACATTGACTGGCATTCAACATTATCCTTTACAAAATCCTTAATGTTTGAATGAGCGTCCTCTGATTTCTGTTGAGAATGGCAAGCGAATTTCCCATTCGGTCCCATTCCTTTGGGAGTTTGCTATACCAACAGCAGGTTTGGGGGAATTATCTTGGCATGTAGGGCCAAAGGTCTTTCTGTCGCCTCAAAAATCTACGTGGAAGTCCAACCTGCCAGATTAGCATCTTTACATCCTATGAGGCTCAGTCAAGAGGCAATGTATTCACAATTTATTGACGTTTATTTCTGAGGGCTACCGTTAGGTTAATGGCTTGTCTTGTATTTCCTTCAGTCCTCTCTGCAATGTTATAGGAAATAGTGAAATACGCTTTGCATGAGGATATCACACAGGAAGCAATGCGGAGCTGAATAGTGAGTGGAATCGGATAAAGAAGTCCGCTTTGGCTCCCAGGCTTCTTCTTTCAAATTCATTATAATTATAAAGGATAGCTCAGTCCAAAATCAATACTTTGTTCTTTCCTTACAAAAAAAAATGCTTTACATCAGCTTGATGTGATAAACTAAATGTAACACACATGGAAGACATGTGAAACAAGTCCAGAAACCTTTATTTTTATAGCACTTTATACATTGTGTCAAAGATGTTTTGATACACATATGAAATGAAGTCATTAATTCATTTTCCTTCGGCTAATCTGTGGTCGCCACAGTGGAATGAACCACCAACTTATCCAGCATATGTTTTATGCAGCGGATGCCCTTCCAGCTGCAACCCATTACTGGGAAACATACATATACACTCATTTACACTCACACACTACGGACAATTTTAGATTACCCAATTCACCTATAGTCCATTTTTTTGGACTGTGGAGGAAAACTGGAGCACCCGGAGGAAACCTATGCCAACACTCGGAGAACATGCAAACTCCACACGGATGTCAACTGGCCCAGCTGGAACTCAAACCAGTGACCTTGCTGTGAGGTGAAAGTGCTAACCACTGAGCCACATGCCGCCCTGATTTTGGAATATTTTCATGTGAAAAAGAAACATTTCACGTGTGTTTCATATGTGTTTCATGTGTGTTTGACATAAAGCTCATGATTTTGTTTTTTTCTATAAGGGTTACTCATTCAAAAGAAATAAACTGTTTGTAAACAATTCCAGTTTCCACCGATTTCATTGTTTTTTTGGTGTATACAATGAAAAGCAAAGGGAGTTGAAACTGAAACTAACCTGGCCTGCAACCACTAGGCCACAATACGTTATAATACATTTTATAGACCACCTAGGACCACTGTTTTAGCTAGAAATCTTCTGGTGTGTCCCACGGAAGAAAACAAAAAGTCTCGGATGAGTAAAATTGGAGCTGTGGTGAAAAATATTGACTCTAGAATTGAGGAGTTGCTGTATGCCTTACAAACAGCCGTACTCTGCATGCGTTTAATATCTTATAAATACGAAACGAATCTAAAATAATCAATAATAAAGTTAGGAAGCGAAATTGAAGCAAAAAATGTTTTTTTTTTTTACACAAGAAATCTATATTTTGCTGCTTATTCAAAATACTTAGTTATAATGAGCTGAATCAACACAATTGTTGAGTTTTTTGGGGGTATATCTTAATTGTTTAGAGTTTAATCAACCTAAATTTGCAAAAACAATCAAGTTAACTTTTTATTTTAGGACACCCTGCATTTTTTACAGTGTACTTAGTGTTTTTGTCTTGTTTATAGTCCAAATATCTACAAATTCCCAAATCAAGAAGCATTTTCTAGCCATGAAACATATTGTCTTGTTTTGATTTCAAATTGAAAACAAGATTATTTTGCTTAGTAATTTGCAGTGTAGCGAGCTTACAAAAATGTAAACGTTAAATACTAGCTTAGAGGGCCATTTGCTATTGAAAATTAGGCTCAGAATCGATTCACGAGAGAACAGCGACGCATTTTAAAAATGTCAAATTTGATTTTCTCAAATCTTTCACCACAGCTCTTTGCAAAATAAGAGCAAATGAAAATGTTTGGCTGAACTATCCCTATAAAAGAAGATTGTACAATCGTATCGACGACTTCACGCTTTGTACATGTTAGCAGCAGTAGCGAGCGCTAACTGCCCGTTAGCCGCGACCACACATGGTTCCTCCTCCAGTAGCCCATTTGGATCAGCATGTGGGATGCTGTCATGGTAGCTGCTAAAACTGATGTTGTCCTCCTTTAGTTCAATGGTCCAAAACGGGGCGTTGAGTTTCCGATTGCGGTACTCGCGGTAGGTGTACACCCCTCCGACAAATCCCATGAGGAGAACCACGACCACAATGATGACGGCGAGGATGATGATGTTGAACTGTGTCCAGGACACCACTGTCAGAGCGGAGGCTGTGCTGTTGTGTCCTGCCGAGTCTCCTGTGCCCGACTGAAGAGTCGGGAGGCTTGGGTTGGTGGTGGGTGAGGAGGAAGTGAGGAGGCGGGAAGAAGGTGTAGAAGAAATTGAAGTTGTCGGAAAGACTCTCACAGCTGAGAGAGAGAAAGAGAGAAATTCAATGATTAAAATTGTGAGTAAGCAGAAATGATCAAAGATATACAGTAAATGAGAAATAATTAATTTGGAGCAATTGGTTTGCTATAAACAAACAATAAAACAAACCAAAACATAGATTAGGATTGAGTTTATGTCTACTCTATTTGCACTGCAACGTTTGAACTGTAAGCGATGTAAATTGGCTTTTACTTTATTTTATTTTATTAGCGCAGACAGATTTTTTAAACTATTTTCACTATGAAATATCAATCAATCAATCAAATAATCAATCAAATAATCAATCAATCAAATAATCAATCAAATAATCAATCAATCAATCAATCACCCAATTAATTAATTAATTAATCAAATCAACCTTTATTTACACTGTTAAGACATTTTACTGTATTTTTGCGATAACTTACTGGCAGCGCTGTTGCCAGTAAGTTACCACAGCTACCCTTTTACAGTAACTGAACTGTAAATGTGTTTTACAATAGCAGAGCCCTACTGAAATTTCATTTTACAGTAAACTAGCCTCACCGCAACTTCTTTTTATGGTAAAATGCCCTTTACCACATTTTAATCTTACAGTATGACAATTTCTACAGTACTTTTACTGTAATGTATTAACATTTTACACTAGCACTACAAAACCTTTATTTTTAGTATTTACTATTGAATTTAACAAATCCCAAGCAAGTGACGAGATCATGTACAACAGTATTTTTATCATTCATTGTTATCCAATCTATTTTCAAGAGTTCACACTTAGCTGATGATTGATTATAAGGCTTGTTTGGCATGCTGTCCTGAGAGACCCCTGAGCTCATAAGATCCTCAAGCCTGGGGCTCCCTCCTATTTGCAAGGCGAAAGTGGAATTTGAGCACAGGTAGATCTCGAGAACTCCCCTGCTGTAGTAGCTAATGAACAGATAGTGATTTCTCTTAAGAGATAACTACTTACTAGGAGCACGTCTATGGTGCGGATTTGGATTAGTCAATTAACTTAAGTTGCATGTTTTTGGACGGTGGGAGGAAACCGGGAACTCGGGGGAAACCCACGTCAGCACGGGGAGAACGTGTAAACTCTGCACAAAAACGTCGGCTGGCTTGGTAAGGACAAGAACCAGTGACGTTTTTGCTGTGAGGCAACAGTGCTAACCACTGGGCCACCGTGCCACCCAGGAGTAGGAGGTGGAAGGGGGAATTCTTCAAAATGAAGAAGGCTGTTATATGGAACTGAGGTTATTTATAGTGGCTTAGGAATCGTGTAATTGGTGAATCATGAATTGGATAATAAAAAATTAGTTCGAAACCTCTCGAAATTAGTTTATAAATAAACTTCACCTAAATACTGCATTGTGCATAATTTGAAAACTTTTTAATTAACTGTCTCATATCTGTCTTCAACTACAGTAGCAGTACTTGATTACTTTGGTTACAGTAGAATACTCTAAATTCCTAATATGCAGTAAGTTACTGTAAAAGTTTTAAAATTACCCACAATGCAGTACATATTACAGTAGCGAACTGTAAAGAATGTATGTAGTACTCTACTGGCTGTTTTTGCAGTAAATAACTGTAAAATTGTGGCAAAGTCTAACAGGGAAATAGCAGCTTACTACAACCAAAAGTGACCAAAGTGCTTTACAGTGTAATTACACAACCAAACATTAAAAACAAACTAATTTTCCATAAACAATACAAGAATAACTATAAAACACAATAACACCGTAAATCAGAGAAAAGTGTTATATACTGTAGTGCTGTGTATCAAAAGCTATTTCAAATAAAGCAGGTATTAAGTCTGGCTTTAAGCAACTAATCAATTTCAGTTACAAGTGAATGAAAGGGACATTATAGTACATACAAAATTTAGAAAACCTGAAATTATACTTTCCAAGCATCTTTGTTTTCTTCATAACTGAATTGTTTTACAATGTACGTGGAACTAGGTAGTAGCAAAGTCACAAATTTGTTTAAAAGTATCATGTGCGGAAAATGCACGCAAGCAAAATCCATCCTATACGGATAGCCATCCTATCAGAAGCGAGTGACGCGGTTATTCGAATTTGGTGCTAAACTGTCATTTTAACAGAAATTCATGCCTTTTTATATAGTATATTGACTATAAACTACAAAATCCCATAATACACGTTTGTTTTTGCAACATGCCGTCACTAGAGGGCAGTGTTTCCACATTATCGATCAACTAAGTAGGATTAGTTAGAAAGGTAATGACTTGTGATTCATTCATTATCTTTTCGGCTTAGTCCCTTTATTTATCAGGGGTCGCCACAGCGGACTGAACTGCCAACTTATTCAGCATATGTTTTCCGCAGCAGATGCCCTTCCAGCCACAACCCAACACTAGGAAGGTTATGACTTTTGCCTCATGATATTTCTCTTTGATATTTACTGTGATGGAGTAATGTGGGACTCTTAACCTGATAAAATGATTCATGATGATTCTAAAATAACCCAGAGAGATAGCATCTATTTTAAATTCATGCAAATACATGTATTTATTTGTCACTTTAATGTTATATTGAAATAAAGAGACAAATATTTAGCAATGTGATAAGGAGTAGTAACATTTATACAGTCTAACAGTTATAACCAGCCCTTTGAGGACCTTCAGAAATTTAGTTTGACGCCCCTGGTTTAGAAGAATCCAGATTAAAATGAGGAATTATGCCTATACGCACCAGCTAGTCAAATGTACCTACATAATGCCTTTTATTGTGGCACAATTTCAAGCTGTATATTTTTAGCATTCTATGTTGCTAGTCAACTCTTTTAACCCAGTGAGATATTGATAAGCAGTTTTAGGCACAATGTGATTTTATGGATGCCAAACAGGTATTAAATGTCACAACTGGAGTGATAGTGAGTGTGATGGAGGTTGATATCATGATGAGTGTAAATCCTGATTGTCTCTTGGGTTGACTTAGCTTTATTGCTGTCAAAAGGCTCATGACAGTATCAGATTTTCTTGTTGTGCTGAAGCTTTTATTACAGTATGAGGTAGTATCATGATATTGACCTAAGCTGCAAAAAGATTACTTTAAAACCTGTTAGCCAGCACTCAATTTTAGGGATTTACACCTACCTAACTTTAAATAGTAACAGTTCCTGACTACAGTAAGCTACAAACACAAATTATGTATCATTGGAAAGAAGACACTTTGAGCTTTACTGTGGTAAAAGGAGAAGTTACATGTTAAAAAATATAAAAGTTATACATTATAAAGTCATGAGGGAAAAAACTTGTATTGTGTTCAATATTTGTTTTCCATATACAAACACAGGAAAACATTAATGTAATGTCCTAGAAAAAATGACTTGAAATCCAAGTATTTCATGAGTTTATCTTTCAAATTTGATGAAGGTAGCATAAAATATCAGATTTCTATATAAAGTTTTCTGAGGCTATGTCGATGTCCTTCTCTTCCTCACCGTCAGAGGCACTTTCTCAAAAATGACCTTCCCAAGCTAAAACATTAACAGTTGCTGAATAATTTGGTCTACATTCACAGTTCATGTATCTTTGGAAAGAAGACACTCTGGGCTTTATTATCCATTATCTAATGTTTATAATGCTCAATGTTTATAATGCTTATTATTTCATAAACAAATATGTGAAATCAGTCCTGGAGCAACACAGAAAAGTAAAGCTCAAAAGCCACACATCTCCTGAGTATATGTTTTGAATTTGATGCCAATATCATGCATAAAATACTAAATTGACAGACATAAAAAACTAAATTGTTTGTATTTATTATTGTCTTTTTTATAAATGTTCGGAGTAAATATTGTTTCAACCAAATTAAATTGCAAAAGGATGATATAGTACAAAAAAAAAAAAAACACTTTACAATAATGTCTCATTATTAAACATTAAGAACAAGACAGACTTACTTTAATCATATACTAATATTAGTTAAAAAATACAACAAAAATGTAGCATATTCATTCATTTTCTTTTTGGTTAAGTCCCTTTATAAATCAGGGGTCACCACAGCAGATGCCCTTCCAACCACAACCCAATATTGGGAAACACTCATAGACTATCATTCACACACATAAACTATGGCCATTTTAGCTTACCCAATTCAATGTATTTGGCGTGATGCCCAGTAATTACCTCAACTGAATAAAACAATTACGCCATTTAATCTGAATATGGCTATTGTTTTAACACATATTAGACATTACGTAGAGATAAAAAAAACTTTCTTTTCTAATTTTCTTTCATTGAGTTACCTAATTTTAATAAACATTGGAGCAATATTCCACGGTGTTAACATTGTAAATAGTCACAGTTTTTTTTATCAATATTTCATCAAGCAGTAAGCTAGATTAAAATTCTCCCAGTATTTGGCGCTGTTATGAATGGCAAATACATTGTACATATTCTTAAAGTGGGCCTATTGTGTAAAAATCACATTTATAAGGGGTTTGTGTTGTTTCAACAGTGTGCTAATCTACCCAGCCTCTAATGGTAAAAATTAATTCATTTTATTTTGTATAATCACACTTGATAAAAACAGTCTGCAGAAACACTTTGATTGAATTTGACATTCTCCCTTTATATATGTCATCAGAGTGGAAAAGCCGTGTTTATTAGTGATAATCTCTACCTCATTAGCATAGCAACAGCCCTAAGCGATAAGCAGCCATCCACCATTAGAGTTTTCAGCAGCTGAAGATAATGTCAGCGACTAAGAGATTTATAAAAGGGAAGTTTTAGGATGACCGCCCTTCTTCTGAAACACTTCTTTTCAAATTTTCAGTTTTTCACACAGATAACATTAGTAGTTTTGAATCTGCTGCTAAGCTGCTGATGCACAAATGATTGTAGCCCCGCCCTCTTTTAAAAAAGGGCACAATCTCATTTAAATTTAAAGCGACAGTCAGCAAAATGGCACCATTTGGATCAAAGCCTAAAAGGGGCCGCTTCGAAAAGTTATTAATTATCTGTGCTGTATTTTGAGCTGAAACTTCACATACACACTGTAGGGAAGGGGTCTCAAACTGCCAGCCCGCGTGCCATTTACGGCCCGCCCTCCTCCTCCCTCTGGCATGCAACTGACGTCAAAAAGATAACGAAATTCGGCCCGCCAAAATATTTATTTTTGAACCTATCATTGCTGTGCAGTCCTGTCTAGCCACTTGTGGTTTTGAACTGCCACCTACACTGTTAAAAAAATCCGTAATTTTACAGTTTATTTCCGGCAGTTGGGGTGCTGGAAAAAAAAATAATAAAGTAACGGCTTTAAAGTCCATTATTTTACAGTAAATGTTTGTAATTTAACAGCTGTTATTTTATTTGTTTTACTTTCATTTTCTCTTTGTGTACGGTCGAGAGTAACACACATGCGTTTTAATTCTGTGGCTGATTTAAACGTTATAATATGCCCGTAAGTGCTCTATTTTTACTAAAGCTCTAATTTTGTAAATATTCAAGGGTCGTTTGATCATTTTATTCCATTCAATCGGTCTCATTTAATAGATTTTTCTTATATGATTATTAAAACTTCCATAAAACTATGTACATTAGTCAAATTGTGCTGCTAGTTGAACTGAACTTGTTAAAGTAAATGTGAATATGTACATACTTTCGGCCTCTTTATTGTAGTTTAAAAAAAAAAAAAAAAAAAAAAAAAAAAAAACGATCTTGAGAAGAACAATTGCAGAGTAAAGTCACTTAAGTTACCCAAACTGCTTTCTGCTGTTCTTACGCTATTGGGACAATGCAATTGATTGGGACAGAATAATAATTATTATGCCTATTATTTCATCAATATGTACATCAATATGTACAAGAAACAAAAAGCTAAAGTTGTGATTGCATATACTCTGTGAATAAATGACTGAGTGTGTGTCTAACACTCTCCCATACACACAACAACCACAGATATATTTCAGCAGCTGATGTGTGACACGATAAACATGCTGATCTGCATTATCACTGGTGACAGGTAATGCTTGATAATAAACGTCATGTCTGTTGTCCTAAGATGCATCAAGTTTCCACTTTCCACCGACAATTTGAGTTTGTACTAGGGACATCCAAGACTGGTTTAACATATTGTTAATAGGTACATAATAGCTCCCTTTTAAAAGCTCTCTTTAAGTTTAAACAATAAATACTAATTCACAGTATTTTGAAGTGGCCAAGATATTAATATTGTGTATGTTCATTATAAGGATTCATAGAATTATTGAATTTCAGCATACTGTACGTCAAGCTGACAACTACAAATAATCATTTCATGACTCTAGACGTGCTCAGTCACATAATACAGTAACAATTTTCATTTCAAAATATTTTCATATCAAATTCTATAGTTATATTGGTATTGATATCATTTGCCCGAGAAAACTGATCAGTGATCAGTGATTTCTAAATGTTTCTAAGTCTATGTCTATAAAAAAAATAAATGGGTCACTAAAAGGAAGCAGTCGAGACAGATGCGTTTTAATCACTTTATGATATTTACAATGGACTACTTCCATGTTCATGTTTTCAGTAGTGTGACACCGGCACGTGACAGACGCCATTCACGCATTGACAAGCAAAACGGAAGTTAGCACTTGATTTATGTGTATGTGCAGCACATGGGGCATATCTGTTCAAAACTAAACATGCTTTCAACGTGTCCACATCATTCACCCTACACTTAATCTAATGTCAGACACCATACTACATGAAAAAAAGATGTTATCAAGGAAATCTACTTCAACTATAAACAACTTTTACTAACAGAGATTCTAATGGCAAGCAATAAAATCATTAAAATTTACCCAGACTCCATAAAGCTTGCACTGATTAAGCGTGATTCATGCAGTCAGATCCAGGCAAAGCACTGACGCAGGGGATTACACCATTATGAGTTACTGATTAAAAATGCAGTGACGCATGACTGCTTCAGATTACAGACAGTCACAATCCATTCAGAGGAAATGATAAAAACCTTACATTTTTGACAGAAATGCAATTAAATGTTTCAGTCTGCTTGGAAATATTTAGCAAGATTCCATTTTGAGGTATTTTGAGAAAGAGTGAATTGCTAGATTTGTAAACGTTTGCAGCGGTTTTGAGAAGAATATAACGACCACTTTATTAGGTACACCTTACTAGTACCAGGTTGGACCCCCTTTTGCCTTCAGAACTGCCTTAATTCTTGTTGGCGTAGATTCAACATGGACCCATGCTTTCATGTTGTTGACACCAAATCGTGACCCAACCATTTCCTGTTGTTAGCAGACAGGAGTGGCACCCAGTGTGTTCTTCTGCTGCTGTAGCCCATCTGCCTCAATGTTCGACGTTTTGTGCGTTCAGAGATGCTCTTCTGCATACCTCGGGTTGTAACGACTGGTCATTTGAGTTACTGTTGCCTTTCTATCGGTCTTCTAACCAGTCTGGCCATTCTCCTCTGACCTCTGGCATCAACAAGGCATTTGGGCCCACAGAACTGCCGCTCACTGGATATTTTGTCTTTTTCCGACCATTCTCTGTAAACCCTAGAGATGGTTGTATGTGAAAATCCCAGTAGATCAGCAGTTTCTGAAATACTCTGACCAGCCTGTCTGGCACCAACAACCATGCCACGTTCAAAGTCGCCTAAATCACCTTTCCTTCTCATTCTGATGCTCGGTTTGAACAGCAGCAGATCGTCTTGACCATGTCTGCATGCCTAAATGCATTGAGTTGCAGACATGTGATTGGCTGATTAGAAATCTACATTAACGAGCAAAGATGTACCTAAAAGTGGCCAGAGAGTGTGTATGTACAGTTGAAGTCAGAATTATTAATCCCTCTGAATTATGAGCCCCCCTGATTATTTTTTTCCCCAATTTCTTTTTAACGGAGAGAAGATTTCCTCAACACATTTTTAAACATAATAGTTTTAATAACTCATTTCTAATGACTGATTTATTTGATCTTTGCCATGATGACAGTAAATAATATTTGACTAGATATTTTTCAAGACACTTCTATACAGCTTAAAGTGACATTTAAAGGCTTAACTAGGTTAATTAGGGTAATTAGGCAAGTTATTGTATAAGGATGGTTTGTTCTGTAGACAGTCAGAAGAAAAATTAGCTTAAAGCGGCTAATAATTTTGACATTAAAATGGTTAATAAACTGCTTTTATTCTAGCCGAAATAAAACAAATAAGAGTTTCTCCAGAAGGAAAAATATTATCAGACATACTGTGAACATTTCCTTCCTCTGCTAAACATCATTTGGGAAATATTTAGAAAAGAAAAGAAATTCAAAGGGAGGCTAATTATTCTGACTTCAACTGTATATATTTTCTATATACAATAATGTATTCGTGCATATACATTGGATTAATCAGTACAGGGTTTCTGCAGGTGTCACAGAGTTAAATTTAAGACATTTTTAAGACCATTATGAATGAAATTTTAGACGCATAAAGAGCTAAACGCTAAGGAATTACATTACATTACATTTTATATATATATATATATATATATATATATATATATATATATATATATATATAAATCATATAATAATAATTTAATAATAAAACATTTTAATATTGTATATTTAATTTCTTAGTAAAATATTTTAAATATTGTCTCTACTCTCTGTCTCTACAAGCTCTACTTGTATCCATACACTTTTTTCCCCAACATAAACAAAAAAATAAATAAAACAAATTATAATAAACAAATGTTTTAAAACTATAATAAACTAAATGTATGCAGATTGTTCTGTCCAGGTCAGTATCCTGAGCAGTAAATACATGGAGCACTTTTAAACAAATTTTATTGTAAGTAAAATAATTAAACCATTATGAAAAATAGAGTTAAAAATAAATTAAATTAAATATTAAATGAAATAAAATAAAAAGTTTAACGATTTATTGAGATGGATTGTTGGTGATTGTATGGGTTTTAGCCAGATTTGGTAGCTATACATGAACAAAGGAAAATTAAGGCCTGTTTAAAAATGATTTAAGACCTGCAACACAATATTTCAGTAAATCTAAGACTTTTTAAGGACTGAAATTTGGATTTTGAGATTTAAGACATTTTAAGACTTTTTAAGACACAACAGAAACCCTGCAGTAGCAATGCCAAAAACTAATCCAGCAAAAAATAAATAAATCTTAAGATCATGGTCCAAAAATTAGTAAAGCCCAATTAATATGTTAGGGAAAAATATTAAATATTCTTTAATAAACAGGAAAAATCAAAAGCTACATGAAAATAAATAATAAATAGTTTTAATTTTGTAGTTAGCATTTTTTATTGCAATAACTAGCTTGACCAAACTCTATTTTAATGGATATAATCCTTTAATAAAACAGCTTTGTTTAATTGAACCAAAACATATTCTCACTGAGAAATGGACAAACAAAAAATCCTTTTCAAAAGTAGGCATACTCATTTACATCACCTGAAATCTGAATAACTAAGCTATCAATTGGTGTGTGGCTTGTAAAATGTTTTCTATGCGATATCATTTCAACACACGGATTACTGAACATGTCCTGGATTAATGCTGTCAAACTCTCGAGTGTTTGGCGTGTCCTGAGTGTTCTTCAGTCTGATATTATGACAAATGAGATATTACATCATGACATCGTTGAAACATGCTTAAACAGTCTGACAAGTTACAGAAAAAATGTTATGAAATTATGTTTTGGTCTCATAGCATTGTTTAATGCAGTGTTTCCCAACCCTGTTCCTGAAGGCACACCAACAGTACACGTTTTCAACCTATTCCTAATCTAACACACCTGAATCAACTCATCAGAGACTCCAAACACTGAAGTTAATGGGTCAGATGAAGGAGACATCCAAATCTGTTGGTGTGCCTCTGGGAACAGGGTTGGGAAACACTGCTTTAATGGAATCATCATGATTTCCATGTTTTTTGAGAATCTGCATTTATTTTACAGTGGAAATCTGCATTGAAATTCAGACCAATGTCACTCTTCAGCTGTTTTGAGGTTTTCTCCAGGATTTTACCAACCTAAACTGAAAAGCTTCCCATACTCACATACTGTACAGACAGAGGTGTCCCTGCTAAATTTTGGTATAGTTTTAAAAGGAACCTTAAACCTTAAATCTCATTTACAGTTCTATTCTATTCTAACTACACCTGAGCGATCTGTAATCATTATTGTAGAGCATGTTAATGACAACGTTCACAAAATGTGTCCGCACTAATCGTACCTCTCAGGGTGCAGTTGTGACGTCGGGCGTCCCCGGTGTATCCACGAGCACAGATCTCACAGTGAGCTCCCGTTGTGTGGTTGACGCAGCGGTGGCAGTGGCCCGTCTCTGGGTGGCATATTTGTGGCGCAGAGTGAGGGTCAGCGTTCCCATTACAGTCACAGGGGACGCACTTCCCTGCCGACTTAAACATACCATCCGTGCACAAGCCACATGTCGGGCCAGAGAATCCAGGCTTACATTCGGCACATACAGGGCGTCCACTGGAATCTGTAAATGAACAAAAACAGAAAGTAAAGGCTTTGTAAGCTTTTGATAAGCATACCATTATGATCTACATTTAAACTACAAGTTGTAGTTTTGTACTCTTTGTTTGGTCATGTAATGTAATGTATTTTTTATGCCATGTCAGCAACCAAGAACATTGATTTCACTAATAAATATACAATTAAAAACAACAAACAAATAAGTACATAAATGTGTTTTACAGTAAGGGGAGTTGCACCTTTGTTGGTCATATTCTCTCATTAGTGCATTTCATTTCACTCTGAAATGTCGCTTGTTGAAAATATAATTTTAGCAACTTCAGTTTTAATGTCAGCCTGTAACATGTCACAGTTATGTATTTGTTATACATTTAAACAGAAACTAAAGAAGGTTAACCACATTACCACATTATCTATTTTTGGTTAGAAGAACTAAATTTAAAGGATCTTATTTTTAATCTCGTCTTCGTTATTCATTCATTCATTTTCCTTCGACTTAGTCCCTTATTTACCAGGGGTCACCACAGTGGAATGAACCGCCAACTCATTCATTTTCTTTTTGGCTTAGTCCCTTTATTAATTGGAGGTCGCCACAGCAGAATGAACCGCCAACTATTCCAGCATATGTCTTACGCAGCAGATGCCCTTCCAGCCACAGCCCAGTATTGGAAAACACCCATACACAATCATTCACACACGCACTCGTACACTATGGCCAATTTAGTTCATTTAATTCCCCGAAACAGCATGTATTTGGACTGTGGGGGAAACCCACATGAACACAGGGAGAACATGCAAACTCCACAGAGAAATGCCAACTGAACCAACCAAGACTCGATTCAGCGACCTTCTTGCTGTGAGGCGACAGTGCTAACCACTGAGCCACCATGCCATCATCTTCATTATTGTTGATTTAAAAATCTAAATCAATCAGATCTTTCCAGTAATGATCAGAATTTTTTACAATTAGGTATTGTAAAAAAAAAAAAACTAGTGGCCATATGAGAAAAACATAAAAGTATTATTATTATATTTATTAATAGTAGTAGTAGTAATGTATTGATTAATTTATACACCATTACTAATTAAAACACTGCAAACTACTACAGGTAAAAAGGTCAGCATTAAATTCACAATTACATTAAGCACAATTCATCTGTTACTGTCCAGCACTCTATTTTCTGAATTTTGTCATGTCAGGATTTACAGGGATAAGTGTAATAACTACTGTCTTTGCTTCTTTGAATACTGTTTTCAAGGTTTAACCACAAGGTGGCATCACAGCACTACATTTACAACACAAAACCAAGTCAACAGAAGTACAATATATTTCAGTGTGCTGTTTAAACATTCAATCATTTTCTTTTCAGCTTAGACCCTTTATTAATCCGGGGTCGCTACACAGCGGAATGAACCGCCAATTTATCCAGCACATGTTTTACACCACGGATGCCCTTCCAGCAGCAACCCATCTCTGGGAAACATCCATACACACTCACTCACACTCATACACTAAGGACAATTTAGCCTACCCAATTCACCTGTACCACATGGCATGTCTTTATATATATATATATATATATATATATATATATATATATATATATATATATATATATATATATATATATATATATATATATATATATATATATATATATAGGGCTTGACATAAACTTTTTTGATCACCAGCCACTGTGGTTAGTAGATTTCCAACATTATTAGCCATTCCCCATTTTCACTAGCCACAATTTTGTTGTTGGAAAAAATATTGTATATGCATAAGATTTGACTTTGACATACTAAAAGTACTTGATTTAGACTTTGTGTTATTTCCACATGCCTCCTTATTCGTTTCACTTTTTGTGTTTTATGTATAAGCTTGCCCAATGTGCATGAGCAAATAGGTTGTGGTTACAAAGTCTCGCATTGCAATTCGTTTTTATTTCACATGGCTTTTCATAGCTCAAGATTAAGGATTTACCAAAAGGAATTTATTATAATTATAATAATTAATTATTTCTTAGCCACAAAATTTAAATAATGAGGCAAAACAACCGAAATATAGCTGTATACATGCACTTTTTAATTCAACAAAACTTTTATTTAAAAAAAAAAAAGACATTTAAAAAGAATTATTGTCATGTATCTAAAACAATGCTCTGTAATCTGTCCTGGCTAAACCCTGAGGAAAACTACAATTTAAAAATTATTTACAACCTGTCAAAGTGGCTAGTGGGAGCGACTGTCAAACCAGCCACAGCTGAAATGTTCCCGCATTTGGCAGGTTGGCGGGTGTTAATGTCAAGCCCTGAATATATATATATATATATATATATATATATATATATATATATATATATATATATATATATATATATATATATATATATATATATATATATATATATACATATATACACAGTTGAAGTCAGAATTATTGGCCCCCCCCTTTGATTTTTTTTTTCTTCTTTTTTTAAATATTTCTCAAATTATGTTTAACAGAGCAAGGAAATTTTCACAGTATGTCTGATAATATTTTTTCTTCTGGAGAAAGTCTTATTTGTTTTATTTCGGCTAGAATAAAAGCAGTTTTTAATTTTTTAAACACCATTTCAATATCAAAATTATAAGCCCCTTTAAGGTAATTTTTTTTTCGATAGTCTACAGAACAAACCATTGTTATACAATAACTTGCCAAATTACCCTAACCTAATTAACCTAGTTAACCTAATTAACCTAGTGAAGCCTTTAAATGTCACTTTAAGCTGTATAGAAGTGTCTTGAAAAATATCTAGTCAAATAATATTTATATTATTGGGGAAAAAAATAAACGGGGGCTAATAATTCAGGGGGGCTAATAATTCTGATTTTAACTGTATATATAATAAAATATTGTTGTAATATATAAACATTATATATATAAACATTAGTGTAATATATAACAAATACAATAATGGTATAATGGTACAGCCATAACATCAGATGGTAACACTGTGCTACTTATGTTTACTATGGATGGCACGTTTTTATTTTTTGAATTTACATGATTTACATGAATTTACACTTCAAATACCATGGTATTACCATAGTAACACATCCAAAACCATCTATTGTAATGTATTTTCAGTAGAAAATATAGGAGCCGATATTTAAATTCTTTAAAGAGTGTTTATCTCTTACATACACAACTAAAATTTTATAATAGGAACATGCACACACACACACACACACACACACGCACACACACACACACACACACACACACACACACACACACACACACTTAGCAGGATGTGTGAACGACTGCCCTGGATTAACATCCTGACCTGCCTGACTAATGCAGCAATCACTGTGTGACCTTCAACCTTCTGCTATCATACTTCATATCTGTAAAATCAATGATTTTCACGCACACTATATCTCTCTCTTTCCCTCACAGACACACACAAACTCGCTGCGTACAAACAAGACAGTGCAAAAAAGGCAGTAGTGCAGATATAAATATAAATTATAATACGGAGAAAACACAGAGATAAAGAAAATAAAATAAAAAATTAAAAAATAGATGAATAAAAATAAAAATATATTAATAAAAATAGATGAATAAAAATAAAAATAGATGAATAAAAATAAAAATAGATGAATAAAAATAAAAATAGGTTAATAAAAAAATATATTAATAAAAATAAAAATAGATTAATAAAAAATAAAAATAGATGAATTAAAAAAATAGATTAATAAAAAATAAAAATAGATGAATAAAAATATATATATATTAATAAAAATAAAAATAGATTAATAAAAAATAAAAATAGATGAATTAAAAAAATAGATTAATAAAAAAATAAAAATAGATGAATTAAAAAAATAGATTAATAAAAAATAAAAATAGATGAATAAAAATAAAAAAATGGATTAATGGTAACATATTAAACAGGATAAACGTAATGACAGTGATATCAAAAGTTTACCAAAATTCTCTACAGAAATAGCAAAAAACGTCCGCAGATTCCATCCCTAGTCATAGGTTATTCCTCCTATACCACTTTCAATCAGCTTATAAAGAAACCCTTGGTGCCAAATTGAGTCGAATGCTTCATTAAAGTCAATAAAGCATGCTAGATTTTTACATTTATTTTGGACAGTGTGTTTTTCAATTAGCGAATGCAGTGTATAAATGTGGTCAGATGTGCGATATTTTGATAGAAATCCAATTTGACTGCTGCTTAAGACATTACGTGTCGTGATGAAGTGATGAAGATTCAACTACAGAATAACTTTCCCAGGTTGCTGCTCACACAAATCCTTCAGTAATTATTGCGGTCAAATTTATCTCCATTTTTAAAGATGAGTGTTATCGATCCTTGATTCTAGAGATCAGGGAAGTGACCAACGCTCAGGACTAGATTAAATAATTTTATCATGGCTGTTTGAAAGTAAGGGTTGGTTAGTTTTATCATTTCCTTTAATATTCCGTCAGGTTCAGATGCTTTTTTTAAGTTTAAGAGATTTAATTTTGTCTTTAAGTTCCATTATAGTGATGGGAAAGTCTAATGGGTTTTGATTATCTTTGATAACGTTGTAGTGTTCTAGTGTTGCCAGTTTGTTTTTTGCTTTTTTGTTATTTGATTTTGTCTCCAGTTTGTGTCTGTTTCTACTTACTGAATAGTGTTTGGAATTGGGTTTCCCATATTTCTGAATTTTGAATGGGTAGTTCTTCATGATCATTTTTGATCAAGTTTTTCCAGTTGTCCCAGAATTGATTCGAGTTACTTGAGTTCTCTATTGTTGCCAGTTGTTTTTGGGTGTATTGTGCCTTTTTGGTTGTGAGTGTTTGTTTGTATTGTTTTAGTGTTTCACAGTAAAGAAGCCGAATCTCTGCATTATTTGGGTCTCTGTGTTTCTGATTTGAGAGGTTTCTGAGGTGTTTGCTAATTTGATAGACATTCTTGGTCAAACCAATTTTTGTCATTTTTGGGTAGATTATTTTGTCTGGTTTTACTTTTAATGTTGACTGTTTAGCTGTACTTTCGAATATATTGTTTGTCCTTTACTGCCATATTAACTCCTTGTTTGGTGTGGGCATATGCGTTAACCAGGAAGTTATCTAGGAGTTCTGGGGTTTTTGGCTGTTTACTGCATTCTGGTAGTCTTCTGCACTGTTCTCAGCCCATCTGTATGGTTTTCTGATGTTATATAGTTTATTGGGCTGTGCAAGGGGTTTGTTATTGTCTTTTTGAGGTATAAAGTACCTCTCTCTCTCTCTCTCTCTCTCTCTCTCTCTCTCTCTCTCTCTCTCTCTCTCTCTCTCTCTCTCTCTATCTCTATCTTTCACTCACACACACACAGCTGCACAGCTGTTTGAGTAGTCATCGTGACACTGCTGATCTGTTTTTCTCAATGGCCGCTGTTGCCAAGGCAGATCCAGATCTCTCGTCACTCTGGCCGTCCTGCCACACACTGCGACACACAGATCTGTGAGAGGGCAATCAGAGAGATGGACACACGCTGCCGCCAGTGACAGAAGGAAGAGGCCAGAAGGCGGAGGAATTCGGCTCTCCTCCCATTCCTGTGATCAAGTCTCCAGCCGGGCCTGTGCCAGCATCATGCATAGGCTACAGGGAGAGAGAGAGAGAGTGATTCCAGCAGACAAGGCTTCACCGCTATTCCACAGCCATATCACCCTGCAGCCCATAACTGGTTACTCATTGAGGCTAAGCAGGGCTGAGCCTGGTCAGTAGCTAGATGGGAGACCACGTGGGAAACCTATTGCTGTTGAAACTGGTGTTAGTGAGGCCTGCAGGGGCGCTCGACCTGTGGTCTGTGTGAGTCCTAATGCCCCAGTATAAAATAAAGGTAAAATCTACGCATGCTTTATTGACTTTAATGAAGCATTCGACTCAATTTGGCACCAAGGGTTACTTTATAAGCTGATTGAAAGTGGTATAGGAGGAAAAACCTATGACTAGGGATGGAATCTGCGGACGTTTTTGGCTATTTCTGTAGAGAATTTTGGTAAACTTTTGATATCACTGTCATTACCTTTATCCTATTTAATATGTTACCATTAATCAATTTTTTATTTTTTTTATCTATTTTTATTTTTATTAATCTATATTTGTTTTTTATTAATCTATTTTTATTTTTATTCATCTATTTTTATTCATCTATTTTTATTTTTATTCATCTATGTTTGTTTTTTATTAATCTATTTTTTATTTTTATTCATCTATTTTTATTTTTATTCATCTATTTTTACATTTTTATTCATCTATTTTTATTTTTATTCATCTATTTTTATTTTTATTCATCTATGTTTGTTTTTTATTAATCTATTTTTTATTTTTATTCATCTATTTTTATTTTTATTCATCTATTTTTACATTTTTATTCATCTATTTTTATTTTTATTCATCTATTTTTATTTTTATTCATCTATTTTTATTTTTATTCATCTATTTTTACATTTTTATTCATCTATTTTTATTTTTATTCATCTATTTTTATTTTTATTCATCTATTTTTACATTTTTATTCATCTATTTTTATTCATCTATTTTTATTTTTATTCATCTATTTTTACATTTTTTATTTTATTTTCTTTATTTCTGTGTTTTCTCTGTATTATAATTTATATTTATATCTGCACTACTGCCCTTTTTGCACTGTCTTGTTGGTACGCAGCGAGTTTGTGTGTGTCTGTTAGGGAAAGAGAGAGATATAGTGTGTGTGTTGTGTGTGAAAATCATTGATTTTACAGATATGAAGTATGATAGCAGAAGGTTGAAGGTCACACAGTGATTGCTGCATTAGTCAGGCAGGTCAGGATGTTAATCCAGGGCAGTCGTTCAGATTTTTTACCATTTTTTTAAAGGGGTGGTCCACTACGTTATCATATATAAAATTTTAGTTGATGAATAATGTAGCTGTGTAAACATAAACAACATCTCTGAATGTAAGACGTTCAAAGCAAAGGGAGGCTTTGGCTTTTACAGAGTTAGCTTAGCAAAGCCTAATGCAAACAAAGTTTGGGGACCACAGAGAGTCAGGGTCTCTGGTTAACGTCTCATCCTAAAGACAGCACTCACTGACATTATAGTGTCCTCTTCACTATACTGGGGCATTATTCATCAACTAAAATTTTATATATGATACCGTAGTGGACCACCCCTTTAAAAAATGGTAAAAAATCTGATGTCTTTCCAATGAGACGTTAAACTGATATCCTGACTCTCTGTGGTCATTAAGAATGCATGGCACTTCTTGTAAAAAGTAGGGGTGTAACCCCAGTGTCCTGGCCAAAGTCCCTCAATCGACCCTTACGATCATGGCCTCCCAATCATCCCCATCCACCGAATTGGCTCTATTCACTGTCTCTTCACTCCACCAATAGCTGATGTGTGGTGAGCGCACTGGCGCCGTTGTCCTGTGGCTGCCGTCACATCATCCAAGTGGATGCTGCACACTGGTGGTGGTGTGGAAAGACAAACGCCCCTTATGATTGTGAAGCACTTTGGGTGTGTAGCCATACACAATAAATGCGCTATATAAATACACATAACTTTACATTACTGTTATTTTTTAACACATCTATATTTATGTGGTGGCACAGAGTTAGACTTCTTTCTTGACTTCACGCAGAAACAGCAAAATGTGCGACATGACATCCCTTTGTTGCAGAGACGCTATTGGTTAAATGCTGGTAAAGTAGAACGCGGAAGCAGCTTGAAGCAAAAAGCTTCAGAGAGTATGTCTGCGGTCTGGAGGTATTGTAATGTTGGCATTGTAAACTTGATGTAAACTTAGGATTGCCTGTCGGGTATTTTAAGTTGAGTCCACTTTTGAGTCTAAAAGTGAAGAATTGATGTTATTTATTACTTGATTGTTCAAGCTACCTCACAGTTAAATGTTAAAATAAGGTGAATAAAAAATAATAATAAAAAAAGCAACATCCTGGATCTGTTTCTTCGCTCTTCTTTATTTTTTTTTTACGTATTATAGAACTATCGATGACTTAATTATATCTGAGATAGAGGAATTTACATTTATTTTAATGTTTATTAGGAGTTTTAAAATAAAAGGCCAACGGTAAATGATGTATACAAATAATATATAACATTTACAGCTCTATTTGTTCATATTTCTATAAATTCATATTTTATAACAGAAAATTCTGAAAATTAAGATCCTGTCAGTCATAAAGTATAGTTTACTGCTCAACAACTCATTTTATCATAGTAAAATAACACAAAAATCAAACATTGATGCTACAATCTCCTCCTGAAGTTTAGACGGTCTGCTTAGAGAAGCTGTCAATCACAACTGTTCTGTTAATCGCAACTGTCAAGTTTTTATAGCATTAAATTACTGGCTAAAAACATACTCTTTACAAAAATGAACATCTTAACCTATATCAGCGTGATAACCAGTGCCTTCATTGACGAAAACCATCTTTCAGGACATTTTATTGCAAGTGTTTATTGCAAATTTTGTTATTTGGGCTCAATTCTCGTTCATTAACATGGCGAGGTTTATGACTTGTACTGCAGCCAGCCCCCAGGGGGCGATCTAATGGCCGGGACCTTCACTCAAACGGTAGCGTGAGGCACACTTGGTAGAAAATTCCAACATTCTAAAAGATATAATAAATAATCTGATGGGTGTTTTGAGCTGAAACTTTACAGACACATTCTGTAGACACAAAAGACTTATCTTACATCTTAAAAAAGGTGTAAAATAGATGCCCTTTAAGAGATCTCTTTATTTATTAGTAAAGGTTTGTCTCAGCAACCTTGTATACAGATTTTCAGAGAAATGTTTACTGCTATTTTAGGAGAACTCTCGGTGGCAAAATAAAATGTTTTGTGAACACAGGTCCTGATTTTTAACCATTAAGCCCATCAACAATATCTGAATTTAAACTAGCAATGCCTTTATCCATAAAAGATGAGAGGCGCAGCTGCAGGCCTGAAAACACACACACGATAACAGTAATCACTGCTCTTCTGCTTCATCTCCCTCATTTACCACTCGCTTGCCTATATAAGATAACAAAATAAACACTTCACATCCATATATCTACAGTATTTGTTTGCTATGTATTAAGCAGCACAATGTACAATGTGAGAATCATTATCAGTGTAAATATAATGACCCGCTGACTGTACATTATGCCTTACATATTTGACCTATCAACATATCAACAACACAGAGTACACTTATATAAGAGTTCTGAACTTTCAGTGCCCCCTCTCTGTCTCTCTATCTCTCTCGCTCATTGACTTTCCTCCTGAGGCTCCACTGACCATAAATGTAAAGTGACAACCAAATCCACATCACGCTCACTGTTGCTGTGCAATCGCATCCAATGGAAAGGAAGCTGCGATGGAAACAAAGTCCATGATTGGCTCTTTGGTAACGTCAAATGTTTCTGCTATGATCAAGATTTAAACCTAGATTGCTCATAAATTAATTGAGAAACAAACAACTTCCTCCTTCTCACTGATGCTCACTCATTTATCCTTATGTAGGCACAAGTCAAGGGTTACTTGCAACAACAATCAAGTCACTTACATAATGAACCATTGCCCTATATTCCTTTGCCTTGTATCTTGCTCTCTCGTTGGTTGTAAGTCTGTGACTCCACCCCCTGAATTTCCTTTTGGCTTTAAAGAAAAAGTTGAACCCAAAAATGAAATTTACTTACCTCATAATTTACTCACCCTCAAGCTATTATGTGTATATGACTTTCTTCTGTCAGACGAACACATTTTTGGACTAGTTTTACATTTTATCCTGGCTCTTTCATGCTAAATAACGGTATTAGACAGTGGTCCTTTTGTTTATGCTTCCACAAGTGCATAAATCTGTCATAAAACTAATCCATACACTGCCAGGGGGTTAACTTCTCACTTGAAATTCTAATTGCTCAATATCTTGTCTCTCATTGGCTGTAGGTCAATGACTCCTCCATCGAACTTCTCCTTGCCCTCTTTCTTGCTCTCTTGTTGGCTGTACATTTGTGAGTGCTCCCCTGAACTTCTCTGAGTGTGTGTTCACGCTTTAGAAATGTAAATGTAAAAGCCTGCAACCATTAGCCAAAAAAGTGTAACAGCTAATGCTAATAAGGCCAACACAGTGTCACTTGGAAAATGTGCCCAGGGATTCATTTCTGAGAACCAAGAACTAGCGCCTCAGGGTACAAAATGGCTGCCGTTTGTATTGAAAACGAATGCTCTGGAGTGGTACCGCTTACCTCCATATGGATGGATATTTCAACATGACTGGTTTGATCAGTAGTTCACCACAAATGGTGCCAGATGGCTCGAGTCCGGCGAAGGACGGTTTGTTACGTCCTGTGATTTGTTTACTCAGTTTCTATATCGCAGTGTTTTCTTTTCTTCTGTTTCCTCTTTGTTTGTTTTTTCGTTTGTTTGCAGATTGCTACCACCTGTTTCAAATCTGCGCGGCTAATTGTCCACGCTATATATAATCTGGCTGCAGCGGACAAGAAGCCAAGAGAGAGGGAAGACGGCACGTCTAAGTTGATCTGCTCCAGTCCCAGACAAAGGGGCTTGTGACTTGTGCGCTACCTTTGCTAATATTGTGAATTAGTTTATGTACGGTATGAGTAAGGTGTCGGATGTCCTTTATTAATTAAAACCGTTTTCTCCTGTTTTGGTGGGTAGGGAGGAAGGCAATTTGTATTTTTCTCTCTTTCAGGAATTTTTATTTTGTTAGGAAAGTTAGCTTGAATTTAAATTAGTTCTTGTTTTTGTTTGTTATTTTTGGACTTTGTATTATGCTGACGATGGGAGACGCGGTGGTGCAGTGGGTAGCACGATCAAAGCACGGTCCTCTGCTGGGTCAGTTGGCATTTCTGTGTGGAGTTTACATGTTCTCCCCGTGTTCGCTTGGGTTTCCTCCGGGTGCTCAGGTTTTCCCCACAGTCCAAAGACATATGGTATAGGAGAATTGGGTATGCTAAAATTGAATGTAGTGTATGTGTGTGAATGAGTGTGTATGGATGTGTCCCAGTGATGGGTTGCAGCTGGAAGGGCATCCGTTGTGTAAAACATATGCTGGATATGTTAGCGGTTCATTCTGCTGTGGCGACCCCAGATTTATAAAGGGACTAGGCCGAAAATGAATGAATGAATGATTGCCTGACGGTGATAAAAAATTTTATCAAGAATGTGTTGTTATCTGATAATTCTGGGTCTGGAGACAGTTAACTTAAAATACTCTCTCCTCTTTCTTAAATGTTAACGTTCTTATTTATTTTTAACCCCTAGATTTTTGTAGGAATGTTACAGGTATCAAAAACAAGGTAAAACTAATCACACCCCCCAAGAAGAGCAATGTGATACCGTGCTAGAAGCACATAGCCACAATGGCTTTTCTTAGAGCATACTCACACTATGCTATCCGAACCGTGCCCAGGCCGGTTTGAGAAGTGTGAGGGCTCTGAATCAGGCTCAGGCACAGTTCAGTTGGCCGGCCCTGGCCCAGTTGGAAGAGGTGTGCCAAAGCGCGGTTCACTTGGGCTTTGGCGCAGTATGCTTGTCGTGTGAGTGCAAAGCGTGCCGAAGCCCGAGACTGAAGAGGAGACACGACTTTTAAGGGACTGTTTCACATGTGTTTATTAATCATTCATACAGTTCAATGAACGCAAACTGCCATAGTTTATTAAAGACGCAAACCTCTCACTGCAAACCTCCTAATTCCTGCAGCAAGAGGACTTTTTGATTGTTTGTGAGCATCAAAAGTGGCTGATCTGTTCGGCAAAATATTTTACTGCGTGTCACTGCATGCCAAACGATTAAAACGATATAAAGAAATCTCCACTGTGCTGAGCGAGAGCGCTTACTGAACAGCACATCATCGATAACGTAAGCATGCTTAGGCCCGAATGTAGTGAGAGTTCAAGGCACAGTACATAGTGTGAGCACGCCCTAATACACAACGACAAACCAACTGGCCTCTCTCATAGACGTGAACCAGAAGGATGTTGAGATAGCCAGAAATGTACACAGAGGCTTCTGGTGAATTTACAAGAAAAGAAAACGTGCCCTAGTAATTGTCAAACACGCACACGGCATCCTCTAGTGGATTTGTGAAATCAAAAACTGCCAGAAAATGTAGTCCAGGGTACATATTTTTTTTTGGTTTTCAAAAATGTATCCCTGGGCACATATTTGGGAAGGGAGAAGTAGACCAGAGGCTATTATGCAATTGTCATATGAAACACCATGCAGCCAAAGTAACTGTTACTGTTACACTTAATCTGACTCTCTCACCTCTTTCTTTCTTTCTTGACCCCTTGGCCCCATGTCATGCTCTCTGGTTGGTTGTAAGTCTTTGATTCCTCCCCCTGAATTTTCTTTGCACTCTGTTGCGCTCTCATTGGTTGTGGGTTTATAACTCTTTCTTTAAACTTGCCCTGTATCTTGCTCTCTCTAAACACATCTCACACTGCCGTATTTAGCCACAGACAGGTCCAGATTTAATAATATTAATATTTTACAGTAATCAGTGACATGTTAGGTCTTCTCTAAGAGATTTGAGAGATTTGCCTCCATGTTAAGGCATTTGATGACAAGTTCCACTAAACTGTCTGCAAGTGAAAATTAAGAGCAAAGACAGTACAGTGTGTACCAGACAAGTTACATTTTGCAACAATTAGTTGACTTTCACCTGAAAGAGAACAGTAAAAGGGTAACACTTTATTTAATGGTCCATTTGAGTATTAGTAGACTGTCTGCTTAATATCTGCTGATACTGCTCCTTCAACAGACATTTTACTGACTATAAAAAAAACTTTGCAAGTACATGTCAACTTACACTAACCCTAACCTACAGCCTACTTATAAACTAATGAGATTTAGTTGGCATGTACATGCAATGTAACTTACATTAAATTCAACAAACGGACCATCAAAATAAAGTCTGACCGTTAAAAGACCTGAAAGCACTTACAGGAGTAGCAGATATAAAGTATGAAGTGGAATTTAGCATTTCATGATATTCATACTCTATTTGCTGTAATTAAGTTGATTTGATGTACTGTTCCATATAGTCCTAACATGTATTTTTTCTTCTAATACTTCTACGTTGAATAAATGGTTTTTATTCTATTCATGAAAAGATCCTGAAATAAATGTATCATGGTTTCCTCAAAATATAACTCATAACATTACACAAAATATAACTGCACTAAAAATATGAATGACCATTATTAATGATTGAACACCAATAATAATTGTTAATAGTTGTGCACCAAACCAGCTAATTACAATGATTTCTTAAGGTTTGTGTGGCACTAAAGACAAAAGTCATTTTGCTGAAATTTAATTAATTTATTCATATTAAAACCATATTTCAATAGAAAATGGCCATTTAAATAGTAATATTTAACAATAATATTGTTGTACCATATATTCATTCATTCATTCATTCATTCATTCATTTTCTTTTCGGCTTAGTCCCTTTATTAATCAGGGGTTGCCACAGCGGAATGAACCGCCAACTTATCCAGCATATTTTTACGCAGCGGATGCCCTTCCAGCCGCAACCCATCACTGGGAAACATCCATACACACTCATTCACACTCATACACTACGGCACACTCGACACTCATACTAAATATGTTGTTTGTATAAAAAATGTACCCTTCCATTGAAGAAAGAAAAACTATAGTTATCACTGAAACAACTTGTAGAGAAAAAAATTAATTATTAATAAACAAATGACTGAAAATAAGCTACTGAAAATCAGATATTGCTTTCAAATGTTGGTTCAACAGAAGCTAACAAACTAATGAAACTGGCCTGGACAAAACTGAAGGGTACCAAAAATATCAAAAATAGCCTTATTGAATAGAAATATGCAGCATACAAATCAACAAAAAATATTCCTAGATTTAATCAAAATATTCCAGTCCTCTTGTCCATGATCCATCCATGCATATTGTTCAAAGAAAATACAGTAAATGTTTGTTCTCACATCTTCCAACAAAACCACTTTCCATTCCTTGAATTTTACATAATTTGTAATAATAATAATAATAATAATAATAATAATAATAATAAATACATAATTTGCAGAGACTTTCAGGACGTGCTGTACTGAAGCCAGAATCTGAACCCTGAACTCTGTCAGCGTGTCAGAGAGCATCAAACTCACCAAGATGGCAGATGCCGCTGGAGGTCTCAGAGGAGCACGGACACGGCAGACAGACGTCCGCTGACCCTTCGCCGCCACGCCGATAAAAACTGGGCAGACACTCTTCACAGTTGTGACCCTGAGTGTTGTCCTGACAGTCCAAACAGACACCTGAGGGAGAGAAAAACAATCAACTGAATAACTGATTATTAGTTATATATTGCAGACAAAAAATGAGACGTCCGGCTAACTATGAGTCTTATGTATGTAAGGTAAGGACTAGTTTAGCATGCAAGACTTCAAAAGCTGCTTCTGAAACAAAGAATTCTGGCTTTTGAGAGAAGAGCCTATTATTAAGGTTTGATGAGTACTCTTAAAGTGTGTACTCTTAAATGTGCATTAAGTAATTGGCTGGTTTTAAATGGCAGCCTCAGGAAGATGACAGTGTTTCAAACATTGCTGTACTGTATATCTCCAGGGTTTTCAGAGCACTGTGGATATACTAGGTCCGTGGAGTAGAGCTGAAATTCTTTGCCTGAACCCGAAGGAACTCGACGGGACCCGACGGGTTCGGGTGGGTTCGGGCCTAATTTCGATCATTTTAGACAGGGTCGGGAAGGCTCGGGCTTGCGCTCTGGCTTGTGCGGTAAATGAAGAGTCATGTGATGCATCAAAATAGCACGAGAAAGTGATCAAATCATTTGTTACAACATTAAATTTAGGGAATCAAATGATGTCGGAGAAGTCAAAAAGAGCTAATTTTGTGGAGTGGGAAATGTACAGCAAGCTGACAGGGAAAATGACGAGGTCACTCACTACATTAAAACCGCTGTCACGGAAACTTAAATGGATGTTCTTGGCTGGTGGAAGATGAACAAACAATCCTACCTAAAACTATGCATCCCAGCCAGCAGCAACAGAAGTGAAAAGCTGTTTAGTGCTGCTGGACGCAACATCAGTGAGCCAGGAATGCACTAAAGCCATCTACAGTGGATTCAATAATGTTCCTCAAAGCCTAATCTTTGTGAGTCGCTAAAGGATTTTTAAATTATAACTAAATATTCATTAAATCAAAAATGCATAACGTAGACAGAGTATATAGGCTAATGTTGGCATTATTCTTTTATTATTCAGCTTTACCGTCGCCTTAAGGCCAGATAGTGAAGAGAAGTGGCGAAACAAATCCCGCAGAGCCTTTATGTTAATTTCGTTACTGCTGAATACCCGTCATATTTAGAATTAATTTAAATTTAATTTGTTAGGAAAGACTTATTTTTATTGGTGTGTTGGCCAATTTAAAGGCTAAGTGTATATACCTAGGCCTATTTAGAGTGCTGAGATGTTACGAGGTTACAGAGGACTTATTTTATGTCTTTGTTCCAAATTCCAAGTGGCCTATACGTTTGTTATGAATAAATTATGTTAAAACATGTATAAGCAACTCATTGTTGAAAAAAGGCAAAAGAGCTGTGTGCATGTGCACATTTAAATAATGTCGGGCTGTAAACGGGTCCGGGCTTTTAAAAAGCTGATGAATTACTGGGGCACGTGCCCCAGTAAATGGGGTCTAGTGACGCCCCTGGTTAGCATTGTCGCTTCACAGTAACAAGTTCGCTTGTTCGAGCCCAGGCTGGGTCAGTTGTCACTTCTATGTGGAGTTTGCATGTTCTCCCCGTGTTGGCATGGGTTAATTGAATAAACTAAATTGAATGAGAGTGTATGGATGATTCCCAGTACTGAGTTGCAGCTGGAAGGGCATCTGCTGTGTAAAACATATGCTGGATTTGGCAGTGAAGTTGGCGGTTCATTTCACTGTGGTGACCCCTGATGAATAAAGGGACTAAGCCGAAGAAAAATGAATAAATTAATTAAAAAAATAGAAATGTAAATGTCTCAAAATGTTCACATGTATTACAAAATAATACAAATAGCCCATTTTTATGAATACATTTTAAAATAATTGATCATTTGAATATTAAATCTTGTCAAAAATCTTTCTTATTCATGAGAGATTACTTCTCTGATATAATTATGTTCAGTTTTTATTAAAGAATTCACTTTTTTATTTTTCAATTGTTGTTTTAATTACACACAGGATTTTTCATTTTGGCCTCAGCTTTGGCACATCTCAGGCTTTCATGGACAGTAACAAATAGCAAACTGACTGGCAAAAGACCAAAAGCCTTTGTGTAATAAGCACACTATTCTTCAGGCTCCATGAGTTATGGCTGCGTGTGTCTATGTGTGTGTGTGGTATTATGCTGCAGGGTGGCTGTGAGTCTATGAACTGTAAGCAGTCTCCAGAGATGCTGATTGGGTTTTATGACTGAGAAGGGCTGTAAATCTGACTGTGGCTCTCTGCATCGGGGAAAGGTTACCAGCTACCATCTGCACACACACACACACCCGTGCCGCGCATACACAGTGCAGAGAGAGAGAAAGAGAGAAGACAGATGGGTTCCTAGAGACATGCGAACACATGCATTTCAATAAGTAGTTGACAAACACGCCTGTGACATCAGTAGACTGAGGCCCCAGCGAAATGATTTAAGACAAACACGCCTTCACTTCTCATATGTCAGCAGGTTTGCTTAACAAATTAACACACACACACACACACACACATATGCACATGAACCAGCAAGAGCATTGTGTTGGAAGGTTGTTTTTTTTTTGGTCCTGATTCAAAATTGAGGTTAATTAAGCCCAGGTTGCCTAGGATATTGGGAGAAAAAAAGAGAGGGACGTGTGGAGGATGTTGTGATGAATCGCTGAAGTGACTCGATCTCAAATCTGTATAGATATCATCTTTAACTTCCACTCTAGACAAAAACACTCATTCTTTTTGGTTAAATTGTGTTCCAGACACATTCATTCATTCAATTTTCCTTCGGCTTAGTCCCTTTATTCATCAGGGTTGCAACCCAGTATTGGGAAACATCCATACGCACTCATTCACACACATACTCGCACACTACGGCCAATTTAGTTTATTCAATTCACCTATACTACATGTCTGTACTGTGGGGAAAACCAGAGTACTCTGAGGAAACCCATGCGAACATAAGGAGAACATGAAAACTCCACACAGAAATGCCAACTGACCCAGCCAAGGGTCGAACCAGCAACCTTATTTCTGTGCGGCGACAGTGCTAACCACTGTGCCACCGTGTCGCTCTGTTCCAGACACATCTCTCACCAAAATTGGACTTTGGACAAAGGGTCAACCAAACAGTTATGATGCCAGTTAACCCTCCTGTTGTCCTTTCAGAATTCTGTATACATCATTTGTCCTTTGGCACAAAAAGAACCTACCCTCTAAACACAAATGTAATTCCTAACAAATGATCCTCTGCTGAGATTTTGAGAGATTTAATGATTTAGTTGATTTCATCTAAGGTTGTGTCCAAGTCCAAAAAGGACGTCATAAAAACTTTCATTCTGCACCCTTAGGGGACATCATTTCAACGTCTAAATGTCCAAATGGACCGTCTAAAAGACATTATTTGAACACCATTGTGTTTTGTGGGAGCCTTTACCAAACCTCTAAAATAAAGCAGTGAAATCTAATTTCAATCCTTAAATCTATATTGCATAAAGAAACAGCCTCATCATTTATAACGTCAAGGGAGTTTATTACATGTGAATGTTTGAATTTTCCATCATCAGGGTGCAGAATTTCATCAAAGGGCAACACTCACTTTTTGACTGAAGTAAAATGTATATTTTGTCGTTTAAAAAAATACCCGCAAAAGTGTAAAAATGTTTTAGCAAGACAGTATTCATAGGAGTTAAAGCAGCAGATTCTTATTGTGTGTGTACTTGTGTGCATGTCAGTAGTTTTTGTGGTATAAAAATGGTTTTATAACTGGTGGGTCAAAATTGGCCCGAAGGATAACCATTGTAACCTAAATGTGTAGAGCTTTCATGAAAATAAAAATAACGCTGGGATCATTTTAGAAAAAGTCAAATTTTAGGATTTTTCTGCTGTTAAAATGGTACAGGGGTCATATTTGACCCATTCTGTAAGTCAACAGGAGGCTTAAAAGTGCTGTTTGTTAGTTTTTGACTCATCTAAAGTATAAAAATACATAATATGCTTGCAGATATTTAAGAAACATGCCAAGTACACAGTCTTATTTATCTGAAAATGTGTTTTCCGTTCCGGAACGCTGCCGTTGGTTTGGTTTCTTTAACCTGCCCAATACAAGTTTAGCCAATTATATTTCAGCGCCCCGGGTTTCCTTGATGGAAAACATCGTATTTCATTCATTTATTCAGAAAGGTTCTCAAAGCATGCGTTCGTGACTGAATTGTGACCTCCGGTGGACATTAGCAGACTCTGAAACAAGACGCAGATTCAGAGTTCTACATGAGGTTATTTATAGGCAAATAATATAAATATTACGAGCGTAAACATTACGTGAGCAGGTTACATTGTAGCCCTAATGGCCCTTGGTAAAGATACCAAGATGGCGCCGATGACGATGGCAGCCTCCGTGTCGTACTCTGCAGTAGTGTTTGTGTTTTTGTTAGTTTGTCCTGTCTCGAGTCATTTTCCTACAATTAGTTTCACCAGAGACGAATTGTTGGACATTCGGGCACATACACCACCGAATATTTTTCCATACCTGGATTTATCTGATGTTCTGTTGGACATTGTAGTCGGCGGAGCCACGGTGCTACTCAAACGCTTCCAAGCGCGCAGACGAGGAAAGCGTGCAGGCGCGCTGGTGAAACTCAGACAGCGCGGATTTCGGACCGCGTTGCCTAGCATCCATCTAGCAAATCTCCGCTCTCTACCCAACAAAATAGACGAACTCATTCTGCTCTCTCAGACAAACAGGGATTTTCTGCATTCAGCTGCTCTGTGTTTCACGGAAACCTGGCTGAACGACACCATACCGGACAACGCGCTTCACCTACCGGGCTATCAGCTGTTCAGAGCGGATCGTGACGAAGAATCAACGCGGAAATCGCGCGGTGGCGGGACGTGCTTTTACATCAATGAAAGGTGGTGTACAGATGTAACAGTTTTAAAGAAGATGTGCTGTCCAGATCTCGAAGCACTGTTTATTAACTGTAAGCCTTTTTACTCCCTGCGCGAGTTCTGCTCGTTTATCCTCGTCAGTGTTTACATTACTCCGCTCGCGCACGCGAGTCTGGCGATACAGAAACTAGCTGATCAGATAACGGTGTTAGAGCAACAACACCCGGACTCTGCTTTAATCATTCTCGGGGATTTTAACAAAGCAAAACTGTCCCGTAAACTGCCAAAATATAGACAGCATGTTACATGTCCCACAAGAGACAGCAATATTCTGGATCACTGCTATACCACAATAAAGGATGCATACCGCTCCGTCCAACGAGCAGCTTTGGGACACTCTGACCATTGTTTGATTCATCTCATTCCAACCTACAGGCAGAAACTGAAAACAGCCAAACCTGTATTAAGATCTGTGAAAAGATGGACTAACGAAACAGAGCGGGATCTACAAGCCTGTTTCGACCTCACTGACTGGAGTGTTTTTGAAGCTGCTGCAAACGATCTGGATGAGCTCACAGAGACTGTAACATCTTATATCAGTTTCTGTGAAGACATGTGCATTCCTACCAGGACTCAACTCACATACAACAATGACAAACCATGGTTCACTGTAAAACTCAGACAGCTACGCCAGGCCAAGGAGGTTGCTTACAGGAATGGGGATAGGGCCTTGTATAAGCAGGCCAAATACACACTGGAAAAGGAGATCAGAGTCGCAAAAAGGAACTATTCTGAGAAACTAAGGAGTCAGTTCTCTTCCAGCGACTCAGCATCTGTGGGGAAAAGTCTGAAAAACATCACAAACTACAAGACACCATCCCCCAGTACTGCAGACAATGAACGATTTGCAAACGACCTGAATGAGTTTTACTGCCGGTTTGAAAAAAAAACCCCACACCCACTCTGAACTGCTCTTCACGCCACCATTAACACCTCCACCACCCCCCGCCTCCCTCATACCTGCCCTACAGTTTAACGAAGACGAGGTGCGCCAGGTCTTCCGGAAACAGAAGAGGAAAAAAGCACCAGGCCCAGATTTTATAACACCAGCCTGTTTAAAATCCTGTGCTGACCAACTGGCCCCCATCTTCACCCTGATCTTCAACAGATCACTGGAGCTGTGTCAAGTGCCCTCCTGCCTCAAACGCTCCACCATCATCCCCATCCCAAAGAAACCCAAACTTACAGGACTAAATGACTACAGACCAGTGGCACTAACATCTGTGGTCATGAAGTCCTTTGAAAAACTGATGCTGGCCCACCTGAAGGATATCACTGAACCCTCACTGGACTCTCTTCAGTTTGCCTACAGAGCAAACAGGTCTGTGGATGATGCAGTAAATATGGGACTGCATTATGCTCTGCAACACCTAGACAGACCAGGGACCTATGTGAGGATCTTGTTTGTTGACTTCAGCTCGGCGTTTAACACTATCATCCCAAAACTTCTCCTGCCCAAATTAACTCAGCTCTCTGTGCCCACCTCTGTCTGTCAGTGGATCAACAGCTTCCTAACGGACAGGCAGCAGCTGGTGAAGCTGGGAAAATTCTCATCTAGTATCCGCACAATCAGCACTGCGCCCCCCAGGGGTGTGTCCTCTCCCCACTGCTCTTCTCCCTGTACACGAATGACTGCACATCAAAAGACTCCTCTGTGAAGCTCTTGAAGTTTGCAGACGACACCACACTTATCGGCCTCATTCAGGACGGTGACGAGTCTGCTTACAGACAGGAGGTTAAGGAGTTGGCTGTCTGGTGTAGCCACAACAACCTGGAGCTCAACACGCTCAAAACAGTGGAGATGATAGTGGACTTCAGGAGAAACCCCCCTGCTCTCCCCCCACTGAGCATCATGGACAGTATTGTGGCAGCAGTGGAGTTATTCAGGTTCCTGGGCACCACCATCTCTCAGGACCTGAAGTGGGACACTCACATTGACTCCATTGTCAAAAAAGCTCAACAGAGGCTGTACTTTCTTCGTCAGCTGAGGAAGTTTAACCTCCCAAAGGAGCTGCTGAAACAGTTCTACACCTCCATCATTGAATCAGTCATCTGCACATCAATAACTGTCTGGTTTAGCTCAGCTACTAAATACGACCTCCAAAGACTACGTCGAATAGTTCGGACTGCTGACCGAATCACTGGTACAACCCTTCCTACTCCCCAAGAACTGTACTTATCCAGAGCGAGCAGAAGGGCTGCCAAAATCACTCTGGACCCCTCACACCCAGCACATTGCCTCTTTGAACTTTTACCTTCTGGTCGACGCTACAGAGCACTGCGCACCAGAACAGCCCGACACAGAAACAGTTTCTTTCCTCAGGCAATCCATCTCATGAACACTTGATGATAATAATTGTGGAACCAACATCACTACTTGCTATACACTTTTATACACATATACACTTATTTAACAACACACTTTACATGCCAATTTGCACATAACAGCTGCACATATAACGTTGTATATAGTAATAAGCATGTACATACACTTGTCAATCTGTATATTTGCACTCACTACTTCAATTTTTTTAAATATATTTATTATCTGTTTTTTGTTCTGTCTCTGTCATTCTGTTGCACTGTAGAAGCTCTGTCACGAAAACAAATTCCTAGTATGTGTGAACATACCTGGCAATAAAGCTCTTTCTGATTCTGATTCTAACAACACACTACGTGATGAGATTTGCAGTGATAAGCAATCTGGCTTTTTGCACCAGACGAAAAACAAAGCACAGAATAGTGCACTCAGGAAATGGTGAGGTTTATAATCTATTTAATATATATTAAACCTCTTTAACATTATTAAATGTGGGTGCTGAATAGGCATGGGACGATAACCGGTTTCAAGGTATACTATGGTTTAGAAAAGTCGAGGTTTTAAAACCGCCAAAATTTTCTGTAATACCGTTCCTAAGGTGTAGGATTTTTTATTTACATTTTCTTTTCCAGGACAACAGTATCTTTAGCAGAAAAAATATCCAAAGATGCCATTTGAATTGTAAAGAAATCTGTGTTTTTGAAACTAATGAAGACAGAAGAAGTCAATAATTCATTTTAATTATTTAGCCTGACATGTTTACTCTTCCAAAATATTATAAATCTTTCAAAAAATAAAATATATTGTGTTCAAAGGGGAAAAAAGTTTTTGTTTTTTCCCAGACAGTCAAAAAGAATATATTTTAGAGCAGTAATAACAATACCGTGATACTGTGTAACCGTGATATTTTTATCCAAGGTTATCATACCGTCAGAATATTATACCGGCCCATGCCTAATGCTGAATCACTGCTATGTGATGGTTTGTCACAATGCTAAAGTTCAATTTCAAACGGTTTATTTTGTTTTTGAAGATCTGAGGTAAACTATCTGTTGCTGCTGCTTTCAGTAGTCTTCCGATAAAATGCATTTAACAATGAACAAAACACATGAAATGTACCTGAGGTGATTATTGTCATAGTTTTCTGTTGTTCAGCTGCAAAAAATAGAGACCGTTTTTAATAGGTGTTTTAAAAAAAACTAGCCTTTTAATTTGGAGAATATTCCTTCTATCTGGCAACATGCTCTTGCCTTTGTTTTGATCCATGAATGCAATACCTAGATGAACCACTGGGTGTCAAACTTACATACTGCACCTTTAAAGGGTAGTACTTCACTCCAACAAGAAAAATCACAGTTTGAATCTTCATTTCAATCCATAAAGAAAATATATAAAATATTCTTTTATGAAAATATTACTAATTCTTTCTTATAATTTAGGGGGGCAACACAGTGGCGCAGTAGGTAGTGCTGTCGCCTCACAGCAAGAAGGTCACTGGTTTGAGCCTCAGCTGGGTCAGTTGGCGTTTCTGTGTGGAGTTTGCATGTTCTCCCTGTGTTTGCGTGGGTTTCCTCCGGGTGCTCTGGCTTCCCCCCACAGTCCAACGACATGCGGTATAGGTGAATTAGGTATGCTAAATTGTCCATAGTGTATGTATGTGTGTGAATGAGTGTGTATGGGTTTCCCAGTGATGGGTTGCGACTGGAAAGGCATCCGCTGCATAAAACATATGCTGGATAAGTTGGCGGTTCATTCCGCTGTGGCGACCCGAGATTAATAAAGGGACTAAGTCGAAAAGAAAATGAATGAATGAATGAATGTTATGATTTAAGACCAATCCATTCAATAGCTACACACAAAAAGAGTCATTTTTATATCTCCAAAGCACTAGATGGCACTATACCAAAATTATGTAGGCAACACCAAAACACAGCAAGTTTGGAGTGAATATGACAAAGCACTGAGGAGATAAAAGGGCCCCTGAGTACTAAGTACATCAGGTTTGGTCCTGGCATCTTTGGCAATTTGTACGAAGTGTAATAGTATGGAAAATACAGAAGTCTGGTAACTTTTCAAATGGTAGAGCAGCATATTATGTAACGCAGCTCAAATCAGCCTGCCTCCTCCAATTACAGTATGCTGTTCACTATGGCTGCGTCCGAAAGCTTAAGCAGCTGACTTGTTTCTTCACTGCCCTATCAGACATTGACTCAGGAGGCAACATTTCTGCATAATGTCACCTCAATAAACTAGTTTAAGACAGATTTTTAATGGTTTAATCACGTACGACTGAATAGAGAGAGCTTTGATAATTACTAAGGGAATATTTGCTTTCTACAATACTAACTCTTTGCTACAAATGCCATCAAAAGTGGAAACCCAAGCTGCACTTTGAGATCCTACCTTAATTTTTTTTAGTTCAACTGTCCGAAAAGGAATGCACAGGATTGTGGGATATCAAAGGAATGCAGAACACATTTATGCTGCCTTCAAAATTCAATGTGGAAAAGGTACCTCTCAAGACAAGAAGTGAAGCAAAATTTGTATCCGGACGTGCCTTAAGTCTCAAGGCAGCATTTTCAAGCTTCCAGACACAGCATATACATTATAAATACTTTATTATCCTCATAGGTTCTTTCTAACAAAACAAAATAAAACAACTTTCTTCTTTTTATTTAATTGAAAAAATATTATATGTATTAATATGTGCTTTAGACATAATACAAGCATATGCATATAGTGAAAATAAAAAGAGTATGCGTAATAATAAAATGAAAATGGACCAAAAACACATAATGTATACACGCTCACAAATGGAGAGGAAGAATATTAAATAAATGCCATCATTCAAATGCCCTGCCACATATAAATCACATGTACAAACAATAGTCAACTGCGTAAGTTCATTCAAAGCCACATGCTTATTGCTAAGAGATAAAGACAATAGACCGATTTTGAATTTGAGCAAACCCTAAGCTGAAAGACAAGACGAAACGAGAGTCAGAGCTCAGTCACCAAACTAAGAATAAACCCGACAGAAGTGACAGAACCCTGACAATAGTATCTATTCATTTTAATTGTAGAAGACAACTAGTTACATTTCAGCTTTTCGTCTTTCCACTGTGTCAAACTAATAAGACGTGACATTATTTCTAACCTATGATGTTGATTTACTATGACAGATGCTTTAAACTGTAAGATCATGTAATAAAATATTTGCACATGGTTCCATGTGATTGTTTGTTTTTAATTTGAGAGTGTTTCTGCATAGGAAAAATTCTATTACATTTTCCCTGAGTGTCCAGCACTGATAAACATGATAATTGTACTTAAAACTGACTGGATCAGTAGTCACTGTTGACTATTCCTTCTTTCTCTACTATCCAGAATTCCAAGCCAAAATAGGGGGTTCAAGAACCTTTAAATGATTAAAAACGGTGCACTGGACTGACCTGACTGAGGATGGCAGTAGGTAGAGTGATTATTGCATTGGCACGGTTGGCATCCTGTGCTGCTGAAGTGAAAGAATCCAGGGTGGCAGTCGTCACACTTGGGCCCGTAGACACCCATCTTGCATGTACACATACCTGAACTGCAAGAGAAAAAACACAAGCATGAACACAAGATTAAATCTCTACTTGACAAGAGAATAAGCGTGCTTTCACATTGGGTTAATTGCCTGGCACGCACCAGAGTTCGGTTGACTACTTCCCCTGACCCACTGGACAATGTTTACACTGTGGTTCTTGTTTCTAACCTTATATTTGCAATATCCGATTGACAGCTATTTCTAGGTAAAGACCGTGCAGAAGAAGACTCAACACAGCTGGATACAAATACACCTATTTGCCAAGAATGCAATGTAAAAGTTCAAATCAACAAGAAGAGAGTATGTTTTTGCTGAAATTGAGAAGAAAATGTGTATTTTCTCGGTTTGCAGTGCACCAGGTGTGCCAGAACTAGTAGTATCCAAATCTACACCTTCCAGGTGAACTTGGATATGAATCGTGGGTGTGCAACATAGTTCAGAAAACCATGTTCACATTAGCCAAACAAACCAAACTCTAACATCAAACATTCCCAGGTGTAAACCAAAAGTGCTAGTGTGAAAGGATCCAAAGAGTAAAGCCTGGTTTATACTTCTGCTTTGAGTGATCATGTGACCCATGGTGCATGCCTTGAGCATTGTCATGAATTTTATCCTTCTGCACGCTGTTTGTGTTGCTCTGCAAAAACACTTCCGAAACACTAGCTGGCAGTAGGTTCTTATGTTTCTCTCTGTCAAGTTTCTTCGCTGGTGATTTGTTTTTTCTGAACTGTACCTTTATGTAGAAGTAGCTCAAACTCGCTCATTTTGAGGTGGGAACCGGCCGACGTGCAACAACTTTGATCATAAGGAAAACCCAAAACAAAACTTTCTATCTGGAGCTCCTTCACGGAACTCGACACTTGTAAACACTTGCTACTTACTTGCAAAGCTCACAATAGCTAGCCTCGTTTTGACTTTGAACAAAAGTTCAAGCTCACAACATACAGTACTCTTGATGCGACATATTACTGGGGCATTCTATCACACACATTTACGCTAACATGTGGCTTGCCCTAGAAACCAAACAATCCTGGTCTAAAAAGCAGTCATGCAGACTTTAAAGCAGTCTAGACCTTTCATTTTTAATTCCTCCATTTCTGCATGTGGATACACATGAGGGATCTGTGGCCCAGACCACATTTTAAAACCATCTGCTGCTTCAGACAGGATTCCAGGAATCCCTCTGTCTCTCCTTCACGTGCTAATTGTGTTTACCCTCAATGTGCTTGTAAATTTGTTAACCCAAACAAAATGACAGTAGCCTGACTACTGAAACCACAGTAGCTTTTTAAATGAATGCATATGGTAGGAAATCACATCAGAATCTAGAACCATAATCACACACCCACCGATGCCTTAATATCACTACTATAAATTTGCTAGGGTGTTCTAACTGATTATATCTAGGAATCTTAAAAGTGGAAAATGGTTACAGCGTTCTGGGTAGCTTTTAGTATTTATGTAGTTGCTGTCTTTTTCTTTTTTTAAGACTGATTCCTGCAAGACCCCAGTTACAAGAGTATCTTTATTGATCCAGTCTGAACACATGCCTGGTTGGTGACCTAGTTGGACCTGCACCTCCTCCATGAAGAACACTCATCATTCTTAAGCCTCCAATGTTCTTATCCATGAAGAACGCTCATGGTTCTCAAGCCTCCAATGTCATTTTCCACAAAGAACACTCATCGTTCTCAAGCATCCAATGTCGTTCTCCACAAGGAACACTCAGCGTTCTCAAGCCTGCAATGTCCTTCTTCATAAAGAACACTCATCGATCTTAGGCCTCCAATGTCCTTCTCCACAAAGAACGCTCATCATTCTCAAGCCTGCAATGTCCTTCTTCATGAAGAACGCTCATTGTTCTCAAGCCTCCAATGTCCTTCTCCATGAAGAACGCTCATTGTTCTCAAGCCTCCAATGTCCTTCTCCACGAAGAACGATCATCGTTCTCAAGCCTCCAATGTCCTTCTCCATGAAGAACGCTCATCGTTCTCAAGCCTCCAGTGTCCTCCTCCATGAAGAACCCTCATCGTTCTTAACCCTCCAATGTCCTTCTGCATGAAGAACGCTCATCGGTCTCAAGCCTACAATGTCCTTCTTCATGAAGAACGATCATCGTTCTAAAGCCTCTAATGTCCTCCTCTACGAAGAACAATCATCATTCTCAGGCCTCCAATGTCCTCCTCCATGAAGAACGCTTATCGTTCTCAGGCCTCCAATGTATTTCTCCACAAAGAACACTTATCGTTCTCAAGCCTCCAATGTCCTTCTCCATGAAGAACACTTATCGTTCTCAAGCCTCCAATGTCCTTCTCCATGAAGAATGCTGATCGTTCTCAAGCCTATGCTGTCTTGATTGCAGCCCTGCCCAAGACGTTTGGCCAGAGGAGAACTGGTTGCCCTGGCTGAACCTGGTTTCTCCCAAGGTTTGTTCTTCAATTTTTCTGGTGTCAGCTAATAAAGGTGTGCATTGGTTGAGTTGGTCTTCAGTGGATGGTCTTTCAAGAGTGACATTTGCAAAAAACTGATTGGAATTAAACTGAACTTCAACAGTGAGGTTTACAATAAACTGGACTAAATCAATTTTAATTCAACTAGAAATTCACCAGTGATCTACCACTTACCACAACCACTACTCTCCTGCCTGCCTGAATTTATTTAATGTACAAAATGTTCGAATATTGTTATGGCCTTTTATTCTCTTTTCTTAATCAATCTTAAGCTGTTGACCAGAATTGAGCATCTATTAATTTTAAATTATGCTTCTGACAGTAACTACACATAGAGAATCTTCAATTGAGATCAACACTGATTCAAATAACTCCAATCCAAGAGCTCCTGGGTTTAAATCCCAATCCTACATACATGCACAAGCAATGGTGGTGTAAGCCCACTAATGACCCCTTCTGCTAATCACTCTTTCATTTTGTTATTTTGCTGATTATCACATCATTTAATGGATGTTTTAGCCCTCCTCACTCTTTTAAAACAGTGATTAGTCGACTCCCCACATACATAGACACTCCTCTATATCCCAACAGTCACACACAGTCACACCCCAGGGCTGTTGCATCAGGTCTGGGGTGAAGGTTGGGGTGAGGAGGGGCTCCTTTTAGGGGTTGTGTGATTGGTTCATGTGAGTGAGTGGAACGAGTGATAGATGAGAAAAGGGCGGACAATGACACCCGTGGGACAAGTTAAAAGCGCTCAGCCATGCTGACAGGATCCCAGTGCTGGGGACCTCAGAAAAACAACAACATCAGCGATAAAAGAGCAGACGGTCAGACTAAAAGAGAAAGAGGAGACCTCAAAGGAAGAAAGAGGGGAAATAAGCAAAGGGCTATTTGGCTATTATATGGCTATTTTTTTTGTAGGCACATAGGTTGGTTTCTAATATGAATATAAATTACATATGATTTGTAATTTGTGAGAATCTCACAAAACTATTAATAGCTCTGTCGAAATAAACAAATAAAACATTAAGAAAATAATACACTGCAAAAATAGTCTTGAGTTTTTGTCTTGTTTCTAGTCCAAATATCAAAGTTCTTAAAGGGCACCTATTTTACCTTTTGTCGTTTTAAGTCTTTTGTGTCTCCAGAATGTTTCTGAAGTTTCAGCTCAAAATACCCATCAGATTATTTATTATACCTTTCAGAATATTGAAATTTACTACTCTGGACAAATTGTAGCTGTTTTTGTTGCCTGTGCCTTTGATGCTAGTTCTCCCTGCCCACCATTTCCATGTGCCTGTGAGTGTATCTCCATCTCCGTCAGATAAACAGCACAGTGACAGACATGAAGGAAGCAGATCTCACGTAAAGTTTGTGAGTAATACTACAGGAGAAACATCCCAAATGATTATTTGATATATTTGTTGTGGAGTTAATTAAATCCTTCGATGAGTCACACACAATGTCGTTACAAAGTTCACCCACACACACACACTGCACGCGCGTTTAACTTTGCACTGTTTTTGCACCGCAAATGTGACAGGATACAGGTTAATATCCACTGCTGTATGGATATCTGTTATGATAATGAACAAAATAAACCTGATTTAACGTCCACAAAGCGGAATTGAATCGTCTTCTTTTATAATTTTACTGATATGCAGCTGTGGTGATAAACACGGTAAAATCGCTGTAATTCATTACAAAAGTGCACTGTTTTAAAAACGTTTTAAACTTGTGAAACTCATTCTTGATCACATTTGATGATGGTTGATGATCACAGAGAGCTGAACAGATTGTTTAATCCCAGTTGCTTTGCGCACGTCCTGTCTTGTTGATATGACTATATGAATTACTACAGAGACATGTTAATACGCATATGTCAATCAATTTGGTAGGTGGGGAAACAGTACTCCTACGTCAAGTTGCAGTGGGCCTCAAAAAGGAGGGATTTGCATCCTATTTTAACGTCTAGAAATTTAAAAGAAGAGACTTATTGTCTTTGTCTCACCCCAGAATGACTGTGGACACACTATACCTACACACAGTTCTGTCCAAACAGCTTACAAAAGATGATTTTCATCATAGGTGCACTTTAAATACAGCAGCATTTTCTAGAAAAAGTTAAATGATTTAGAAATGATTCATCAAAATTAAGCAAATTATTCCTTAAAAAAGCTAAATAATCTGTCAATGAGGAAAGTAAAATAACCTTGTTTTCAGTTTTAAATAATAATTATTTTCATACCCCATTAGCAAATCATCTCCACGCGTTCGCGTGGCTTTCCTCCGGGCGCTTCGGTTTCCCCCACAGTCCAAAGACATGTAGTACAGGTGAAATAGGTAGGCTAAATTGTCCTTAGTGTATGTGTGTGAATGAGTGTGTATGGATGTTTCCCAGAGATGGGTTACAGCTGGAAGGGCATCTGCTGCGTAAAACATGTGCTGGATAAGTTGCCGGTTCATTCCACTTTGGCAACCCCGGATTATTGAAGGGACTAAGCCGAAAAGAGAATGAATGAATGAATGAATGAATGATTAGCTAATTATTTAGTTTGTTTTAAGAAAAAACAAACTTAATTTTGACCTATCATTTCTGAAAACAAAACATGTTTTACTTCTTGATTTAAAAATGTTTAGATATCTGGACTATAAACAAAACAAAAACACCAAGTAGAAGAAAAATTTTTTGAAGTGTAAATTCTAAACATTTCAATATTTGATTGTTACTTCTAATTTGATATACATTTATTAGTAATATAGCCATGTTTTTTAAAGAAATAAGTGTTTATATGACTTCAAATGAATACACATGGTCCTAAATATAGGAACAAGAATAAGTGTCATCAGGAGGGATCCACCCATATTTACAGGCACATTGCTGACATAGAAAACGTATGGATATTTTGACACTTTTGTTGTCCACAGATTTGATGATGCATCAAAGAATCTCTTCAGAGTTCCACATCTACACACTCCATCTGAATGAATAAGTAGAGACACACATCTTAAATTATACATCATTGGTCGAGAGAAAGCAGAGGAGAGAACAACAGAAACAGAGGGGAAACGAGACAAAGAGTAGTGCATGCTTTAGCTTGACATTCCTCAGAGATTCAAAGATGAGATGTTGTCCATTTATTTTGCAGTACTGTTTAATTTATAAATAAAACAATTCCTTATGCACTGTATTTTATAATATATTTTCTCCTGTAAATTGTAGTTTCTCTGATTATTCTTTGTATCTTTTTTTTTCAGCTGTAGTTCCCATTCACTAGAAATGGTGTAACACATCCTGATGTGTGATGCCGCCACAGTAAAAAGCACCTCAGCATTGTTACCTAACACACGTCCCTTTAACATTCGAGGGGTGTTAGCAGATGCATTTGCACTTGCTAGGAGAGCGTGTGGGTGTGCACGGGCCAATAGACAGGTTGCCATGGCGACGGCTCAGCACCCGGTGCACTCTGGGTAATGAGAGTGAGGTGTGACATATATGACCCATCAATCACATTCTCTAAAGAAAGAGAAAGACAGACCAAGAAAGAAAGACGGCCTTTGAATACTTAAGGTGACTGAGGCACTGCAGGTGAATAAGGTAAAAAAATATATCACCATATTTCTCTCCTATTTGATTGTTTACAAAAAGATTGCATTTTTGTATCACAAGTTTTCTAAAACATTAGGCTTAAATCTGATAATGATTTCAAGCATTCCAAATATGCCTACGTTTCTAGCACAAAACTCTGAACATAATGGAGTCAGGATTAAAACTCTGGCATATTTTGTTTTTTAAATATGAATTTGTCGCTAAATTAATGATGCCAAACACCATTTCCAGTTGTTTTCATTCTTGTGGTTTTATTTTAACAAATAAAAATACTTACAGGTTGTGGCTCACAATCCACAGCTTCTTTTATTATGGTTGGAACTGCTCCTTTACTGAGGAGTTTTTAGCTGAATCCATCACTGAACAGGGAGAGATTCTGGAAGTTCTCCTTTGTCAAATGTTAGCCATATCTTTTTTATAATTCTCTGGAACACAATTACAATGAAACTATAAGCATTTCTTTCTTTGTGCTATGTTCTTTGGAAGCCCAAATACAGAAACAGAACAAAGGCTGCATCCGAAACTGCCTACTACTCAGTAGGTACTGCATTTGTATTTAAACGTACAATTCGGCAGTTACAAAAGTACGTTCTATACAGTATGAATGTAAGAAGTATGAATGGAATTCAGATGTACTACATCCGCCATTTTGTCATGGTCACTTGACCTACCTGTGTCAGTTGTGTCGCTTCACTACCATTCATGAATTCTCTCGCGGGGCATCATGGGATAGCGCAGCGTGCATGGGATGAGCACTTCAGAATCTCACCGGAAGTAGTAAGTCATCCGGGTCCTTCTCGCATACTGATTTTCGAATTTTATGAATTCGGACGTACTACTCGGCTCGCATACTGATTTTAGCATACTGTATAGTATGGAACTATGCATTTTCAGACGCAGCCAAGCTCTGTGGAAAAGCAGCGTTTGGATGGCATTTTAGCTTTCTCTGCTAAAGTATCACAGCACCTCTGGCCACGCCCCTTCGCTGCGCAGGGTGAATGCGCAAAACCTAAAGGGTTTATGATCTCATTAACCCGGATATATTTTTTTGTAGTCCTAAAACTTCATTTACTGTAGGCTTTGCTTAAAGCCAATGTCTCTCTTTGCATTGAACTTTGAGCGTCTTGCATTCAGAGATGTTGTGTTCACACAGTTACATTACACATGAACTAAAGTTTAAATATGATATTGTAGTGGACCACTACTTTAAATATGAGAGGGAACGTGATACTAATTGTTGTTCAGCGGATTGTTAAACTTTTAAAACCATAACAGAGTTAACATTTTCCACCATTTTGTGCTTTAGCTCAAGATGCTAACCTCAAAACAGATACTACATGGCAAGTCTAAAACATTTTTCACTAAATTATCACAATAACAGAGTTGACAAACAAGTAATCTATTATTGGTTTATCTGAAACATCAGATATAAATATATGTACTTTAAAGATTGTCATGACTTTTTATAACACATGTAACAGTGTTGATCAGAACATAGAGACAGACACAAAACGCCTTATAACTGAAATGAAAAAAAAAAATACAGATTATGCATGTCAAGCAAATGTTTAACACGAAGTATCTTTACACAGCAAAGGAGGCACAGAAACCAAGCATTAAGTGGCATTTATTTTCAAAAATATGTATTTCTACAAACTATTTGCTACGGCATAACTTCTTTACACTAAATTCTGAGCAGACACAAACCTGCTTTAGGGCCACCTTAAAAGGCCACGAAACCCCCTGTCTCAGCAGTGTGTTTTCACACCTCTAGTTTGGAAAACGTCAGGAAAGTGAGTGTGTCTAGCTCTGTTTAGGTGGGAGTGTCGGGGGAAAGAAAGAGACACACAGACGGAGGGGAGAAAGACAGTGACTGTGTTTACATGGACATCAGTATTCTAATTATTTGCCAAATTCTTAATTTGTTGACTTTAACTGCAGTTTGGCACTTTCACTTTCATTCAGGAACATTTCATGCATGCCCCCATGACAAACAAGATATCGGATGCGAGGATGAACTGCTGGAAGAGTGTAGTTTTAATGGAATGTTTGATACCGCACGGTGAGAGGGAGAAAAAAACCTTCCACATTTCTCGGTAACTTAGATGCACTTGGTAGGTAGCGTCAGAAGGCTGTGTGTGTATAGACTATCCTGTCACAAAAAGCGGCGAAAATCCTACACGACGGTAATAGTTTGATTAAGGTGTTGTCATGTACAGCAGCATTTACAGAGGATCTTTCAGTCTATAATAATCGCACTACAATATTGTAGTGATATTAAAGTACTGTAAACTTAATAACTAAATCATTTTGACCAAGGTACGCAACACTGACGACCCATGTCTCCAAATTCTTGTTCTTCCACTTGTTTTGGCAACACAACGTGGCGTCTCTCTGCCGTCGGTCTTCGAAGCTTCAAAACAGTCTTCAAAGCTATCATGCATATTAATGAAGTTGCACCTCATTCACAATAGAGCGCGCTGATTGGTTTGAACCAAGTATTTCTCACAAATTAATGCTGCACACTCAGAGACGTCACAATGTACTCGCAGGTACAGACATCCAGTGTCCACGCTGGAATACACGCAAGTATCTAATCGCCGTGATGCAGCTTCAAAATTTTGTTTTAAACCAGAAGAACGAATTTGCTCAAAATAACGCAAAAACAACCAATTTTCACTTTTTAGTGAAATATATGTGTCCTAATAGTGTTTATAGCAGTGTGGGACACATTTATGACTGTCAACATCTCAAAAAATGTGTTCTGGTGTTTCGTGACCCTTTAAATTGCTTGTATAAATATGACTTTGGTAGCGTAAACAGACAAAAAGATATAAATAAGACTTAAAGTTGATCGATGCACTCAGTCAGGTTTACATTATTTTGTAAATTGATTTCCCCTTTAATGAAAATATATAGAACAAACTCGATTAATGTAACCAATTTGAAGAAAATGGCATGTTTTACTATAGCTTTTAGACCTAGGGCGCCACTATCTTGGAATGTTGCAGTGTCAGACATCACGTAGTTGCTTCCGTTCTCTCAGCTCAACAGATACAGTGGAATTAATGGACTAAACATGGAAACTACAAAGCCTAATTTAACACAATGCGTGAAGTTGTGGACGTGGAGCTGCTGCAGATTCTACAGCCTTTATCTCTTTTCATATTTTAACCAAACTAAGATTGGCGCGATTTTTCACATGACAGGCTTACATCCTTAATACATGTTGAGAGATCGAGTTGATCAACTTGAAAAGAGAGTATGTCTTGACAAAGACGTGACTTAGTAAAGCGTGAAGTCATGTATGATTTTAATCGTACACTGTAAACGATTTGTTGTTTTCACAGTATTACACTGCATTTCTCAACAGTTTCTTACTGTAGAAGCTGTGTTACTGTATATATTGCTGTTTTCACAGTATAATAATGTATTCTCAACATTTCCATACTTTGTACATGGTTAACAGTATGTTACTGTAGATTTTTCAATGAATTTTGGGGAAAAAAATCTGTTACTGTGCATCTAAATACAGTACAGCAAGTGACAATGAAAAACTCTTTTTTTTTTTTTGACAATTTTTTTTGTGAAGTAACGTTAAATACCTAGTTTTCTTCAGACTGTTCAGTGCTATGGTGTTGTGATTTAATCATTAAAAACAAATAACCATAAAACTGCACCCTGGTTTTTCATTTTTGGGTGCACTGCACCTTTATTTAATTTTATAAGGTTAACATGGAGATATTACATATGAAATATTTAATGAACATAACTTTGGGCTTAACTAAAACGTAAATTGGAACAAAAGTAATTGATTCATGAAACCAAAGACCCAAAATGATTTCAAAGTCAGCATAAATGGCAGAATGACCAGTCTGCTTTATAGACTGATTCATGAGGATTGGGCGCCCATCATCACCATGGAGGTCACAAATCTCCGCAATTTCAAAACAACATTTTAAAATATGCACTATCTTTATAAATAAACGACAGACTTGAGTTTAAAACAACTACATTCTTGCATGAAAAATGGTTAAAACTTAATTTCATAACACATTCATTATAGAACCATCTATAACGTAGCAATTTTAAATAAAATAACATTTAATAACTGTAAATTATTATACAGTAATAATGAAAGTAACGTTAAAATACCGTAGTTATGAATGGTAAAAATGTACAGTAAAATACTGTTTTCAATTTTGCAGTATGTGTACCAATACTGTAATTAGTGTTACAGTAAAATAATATATATATATATATATATATATATATATATATATATATATATATATATAATAAATGTATAACAATGTACATTTTACAGTAAATGTAATACTATTGTAATTAGTATTACAGTAATTTTACTGGTTTATGAAATACAGCAGCTACTGGATAATTGTTGCCAGTAACTTACTGTTAATTGAACGAGAAATTTTTTACAGTGTTGCATTAGTCTGAATGTAAATCCCCTCATCAGGCAGCGCTGCACCAGCGTGAGAGAGTGGACCAAAGCGCATTAAGCGAAAGGTTTTAAAAAAGAAAAATAGCAAATGTATAAATATTTTTGTATAAATGACACAACTTTGATGCTTGCGTTTGAACCAGCTCTGCAATCCATGCCCACAACTTCACACATTGTGTTAAATTAGGCTTTCCAGTCTCCGAGTTTAGTCCTTTACTTCTACTGTATCTGTCGAGCAGAGGGAACGGAACCAACCCCGTGACGTCAGACACAGCAACATTCCAAGATGGCGGCACCCTTGCGCTAAAAGCTTTAGTAAGACATGCTGTTTTCTTCTTAATGGTTACATTAGACGAGTTTGTTTAATATATTTTCATTCAAGTGGAAACCAATGTACAAAATAATGTAAACTTGACTAAGTGCTTCACTTCTACTTTAATTATGTTATTATATTGAAGCTTAATGTATGACACAGGATGTGGAGACAGTAAAAAATCGAGTTGTTTTCAAGAAAAAATTACCCAATTTACACATACAAACCCAATTTTAGAGGTAACTCAACATAACTTGTGATTTTATTCAAGACTTGTCTAATTAAAAAGTTGTTTTGTTTTGTTTTTAAATAATAGAAGGTTTATCTTGGAGACAGTAAATGTACCCACAATTCTAGTTTCAACTAAATAAGTAAAAAAAAAAAAGCAAACAAGCATCTGGCCACAAAACCCTCACTATGGATTCAAAAGCTGAATCACTGTGAGAACATTTAAATGCCGGTTCCCCAAACACACAGACACACACACACTGTATCACAGACAAACAGAGACTATCAAGGTCAGATAATGATCAATCACACCCGTCTCGCACCCTTCTTCCCTTGCCTTCACATTCATTAGCGGACAGACCCGTCGTCTGTGTGTCTAGAGCCAGCTGTTGAACACAATCATTCATTAGGGTGGCACGTTTAGGATTAGTGTAAACATGAAACAGGGTGGTGTTTTATAGCCGTTAGCATCATGATGTTTATCTAAATGCATCCTCCCTCATAACAGTCCCAAATTTAGCACAAGGACAGAGACGCAGTGCTAAAGCTAGTAAATGTGGCTTCAAATTAATTTTTAAGCACGTTCTTCTAACAGGTTACGTACTAAAGGGTTGACTATAAGGGTTGGCAAAAGATGTTGGCTATTTGTGGTCATAATAATTGTAAAAATACCTGTAATACTTGAAATAAACCTGCTCAGCCTTTATTGCAGCTGGGTAAACATGGCATTACGGTATTGACATGTCATTTGTAATATGACACGTCACATGGTATTTTGTAAAAACACTGCAGTTGAATGTTACACTGTCGACTTTACTGTACGCAGATTTAAGTGTAATTCAAGTGTTTCCACTTAATTAAACTGAGTTAGATTTAAATACTCAAAGCTTTATACACTTACTGGCCACTTTATTAGGTACATCCTACTAGTGCCTTTTTCCTTCAGAACTGCCTTAATCCTTCGTGGCATAATTTCAACAAGGTACTAAAAATATTCCTCAGAAATTTTTGTCCATATTGACATGATGCCATCACGCAGTTGCTGCAGATTTGACAGCTGCACATCCATGATGCGAATCTCCCGTTCCACCACATCAAAGGTGCTCTATTGGATTGAGAACTGGTGTCTGGGGAGGCCATTTTAGTCAGTGAATTCATTGTCATGTTTAAGTAACCAGTCTGAGAAGATTCATGCTTTATGACATGACGCATTATCCTGCTGGAAGTAGCCATCAGAAGGTGGGTACACTGTGGTCATAAAGGGATGGACATGGTCAGCAACAATTCTCAGGTAGGCTGTGGTGTTGACATTACGCTCAGTTGGTACTAATGGGCCCAAAGTGTGCCAAGAAAATATCCCAAACACTGTTACACCACCACCACCAGCCTGAACGGTTGATACAAGGCAGGATGGATCCATGCTTTCATGTTAATGATGCCAAATTCTGACACTATCATCCAAATGTGGCAGCAGAAATCAAGACTCATCAGACTAGTCTACATTTTCCAATCTTCTATTGTCCAATTTTAGTGAGCGTGCGCGAATTGTAGCCTCAGTTTTTTGTTCTTAGCTGACAGAAATGGCACCCGGTGTGATCTTCTGCTGCTGCAGCCCATCTGCCTCAAGGTTGTGTGTTCTGAGATTTGCTTCTGCATACCTTGTTTGTAACGAGTGGTTATGTGTTCCTGTTGCCTTTCTATCAGCTCGAACCAATCTGGCCATTCTCCTCTGACCTCTGGCATCAACAAGGCATTTCTCTTTTTCAGACTATTCTCTGTAAACCTTAAAGATGGTTGTGCGTGAAAATCCCAGTAGATCAGCAGATTCTGAAATACTCAGACTAGCACCAACAACCATGCCATGTTCAAAGTCACTTAAATTACCTTTCTTCCCCATTCTGATGCTCGGTTTGAACTGCAGCCATGGCTTGACCATGGCTGCATCCGAAACCCCCTACTACTCAGTAGGTACGGCAATTGAATTTAAGCGTACTACTCGGCCATTAGAAAAGTACGCTCTATACTGTATGAATGTGAACAGTATGAATGGAGCTCGGACGCACTACATCCGCCATTTTGTCATGGCCACGTGACCTACCTGCGTCAGTTGCGCCACTTCACTCCTATTTATGAATTCTCTCGCGGGACATCATGGGATAGCGCACTTCAGAATCTCGCCGGAGGTAGTAAGTCATCCGGGTACTCCTGTTTTTAGCATACTGTATAGTATGGAAGTATGCGGTTTCGGACGCAGCCCATGTCTACATGCCTAAATGCATTGAGTTGCAGCCAAGTGATTGGCTGATTAGAAATCTGCGTTAACGAGCAGTTGGACAGGTGTACCTTATAAAGTGGCTGGTAAGTGTGGTTAGCTTCAACAAACAGCAATAATCAATATAAACATGCTATAAAATGTTGGGTTGTTTTAACAAAAGTTAAAATTAAGTTAAAATTAAAATTTGTAATGCAGTGGTTAGGTTTGTCCATGTTTTACTTATTTATGTACAGTGTATATGTAAATAAGTTGAACAAATATTACAAAATGTGTCAAATTGTGATTTATTTATTATTTTTTACACTATTAATCATTAGTTTGGAATAGTTATATTATATATATATATATATATATATATATATATATATATATATATATATATATATATATATATATATATGTATATATATATATATATATATATATATATATATATATATATATATATATATATGAGTAAAAGTTCTGAGAAATCTTGAAAAAAAAATCAAGGAGCAATAATCCTTCATTACTCTTTTTAATTATATTAAAATATAATGATTATTATTATTTTAGCATTTTTATTATTTATTTATTTATTTACTATTTTAAAAGCTATTGAATTGTTTTACAATATTTTATTTTTAATCAAAAAAAATTTGTCTGACATAAATTCATACTTTTACACAAGTGAACTTGTTTTTATTTACAAAATTTGAAAGCCAAAAAACATTCCAGGAATTACTTACTTGTGAGGAATTATATGTTCTAATATATGATCTAAAACCTTCTATGTTCTAATACATTTTAAGAAATGCAGTTTTATTAATAAAAAAAATACAACTGAATTCAATAATGGAAGATTATAATGATGGATTAAATAAAACTGTTAAATTAACACTTGAAATTGATATATGACTTATGCATATTATAAATAGTTTGTCAAATAGTTCAGATTTAGATATTTGTTTTTAGATGTCCAGGTAAAATGTCCCACATGTGGTATGGAAATAGTTAAGTGTTAAATAAAATAATTTTAATCATTTATGAGTGTCTATGCTAGTTTGATTTGTATGCCTTAAAATGCACAAACCCAGAGTGTTTGAATGTGTGTATTTTTAAAAGCAAAAAAAAAAAACGACCAGTATCAGGCAGCGCCGACAGATTTTAGCTGAAGCAAACTAATGCACTCCAATGCTGCCGGCTTGACACTTAATATATCATAATAACATCACCAGGGGCTTCCTTAATCATTAGGATTGGTTGTTTGTGTGTGTTTCAGTGAGAGAGAAAGCGCATTGAGCAGGCAGCAGTAGCAGAAATCTCATTAATGTTTCAGAGGCCTTGGGGCAGATCAGCTGCATATTAACTAGGTCAGTGTTACACAACGACTGGACCCCTCTCTCCATCTCTCTCTCTCTGCTGCCATGGAGATGCCAGCATCATTTTCCTGCATGCATCCTTTACAACCATGACAACAGTGGAAGTGAGGCTCTAAACCTCGCCTGGCAATTTCAAACTGAAAGACTTGGATGTTTTCCTGAAGGGGAAAGAATGGACCAAAGATCTGGTTTCCAAGCAACGTGAAGTTATGCACATTGTAAAACCTCGGCTTGCATCATTTCTTACAGACTTCCTTGAAACCCACACTATATTTTTGGATATGCTGTACAGTGTATACTAATTGGGATCCAGTAAGTTTACAGTCTAATCTACTATTTATTTATTTATTATTTATTTTTTATTATTTATTTATTTATTATTATTTATTTATTTATTTATTTATTTATTTATATATATATATATATATATATATTTTTTTTTTTTTTTTTTTTTTTTTTTTTTTTTTTTTAATTAATTTATTTATTTATTCACTTTCATTTTAATACTTTATTTTTTCATATGTAAAGATATTCGTGTGCTGCTGTGCATCCCGGTTTATGTAACAAACAATGTGTATGTGCCTTAATGAAGTGCTCATATAATGAACGCCCTCTTTAAATAACAAATATAAGCACAGCACTGACTTTAGACAAGCTTTTAGTTTGGTCAATGGCAAAATAGCCACGTGACAACAATTCGCCTTAACACAGCTCCTTTTCAAACCAGCATGCTCAGGGTGCAGAAATGGACGCAAATGCATTTGCTATTTAAACTATTGCATATGCATTTAAGCTATTTGTCACACAAAACATGAAAATGAAACTTGTGCTGCGTTGAAACAAGGCATGGGCTGGTATAAGATTCTCACAGTAACACGGTATTGCAATTACTGCTCTAAAATATGTTTTTTTTTAAATGTCTGGGTAAAAAACAACAGATTTTTAAAATCTTATTTCACAAAGAAATAGAAGTTTCATTTACATTTCATGTTCATTTACATTTCAACTATAACTCTAAAGCTATAATGAAATTAATTGAATTGCATATAAAGTTTTATAACAAGTGCTGCTTTTAAAAAATATGCTAAAGTGAAGAGCAGAGCAAGAGAACGAGAGACGGAAATGTCATTATTCATTTAGAAATGTTCAAATTTAGAAACAGGAAGTATAACACCAATCAAGAGCCAGCGCGGTGTAAAATTAAGTGCTAAAATTGGAGACGCAGAACTGACGATTTTACCTCCCACACTACTTAAAGACGTCTGGCATCAGAAAAGTCAGAGTCACGCAGAAATAAAAGACAAACGGAAATAGGCCAGACTGTAGGCCAGAAATATAAACATGCAGTAATACGCACATCACAAATCAAGTCACGAAGTACTTCTCTCCTGATGCAGAACAACAATCACAACTATAAGATTAAAATCATTAAACAGCTTCTCTCCTATATGCAAAATCTGCATACAATTTGAATACATCTCACACGCAGCTTCAAACGCACCTCAAGTTATGGTTACGATATTCAAAGTGAAGCTGCTCTCTCTTAAGAATGAAGGAGATTTTATATGGCGGTTAGGATATGCTAATGTATTGGATTCATATTGGCTGTTATAATTTCCCGGAGGAGCTCTTGAGGTATGAACACAGTAGGATACCAGCCGTAGCAGACCAATGATTTCACAAACTAAAGTGAAGCCTTACAAATACAGAATAGAATTATTATTAATCAAATCTTCATTATAAAGATCTCACAGCATCAATGCATTGTGACTATAATATAGTGGCTTATCTTATCTGAACAATGACTGCCTTGTTATAGTTAGATGTAAACTACTTCCAAAACATGACAATATGAGAGTTATTGTTTGGGTAGTTTTTAAGAAGGTATGTAACAGATCATAAAGTCTGACCTTCATAAGGTGAAGCTGAAATATCTGATATGCTGCCTCTGGCTCAACTGTAACCAAAAAAATTGCACATTTGTCCTTAGAAGGTTTAATTTACTCTTTTTGAACAGTATTCTCTTTTGGAATACTATTTAGGAAAGATTGTAAGCAAATTGGGATGCAACTATTAGAGGTTGCATTGAATCATAGCAGCGTATGCATGCCTGCTTGTCCCATGAGAACCATTGAGGTTCATTCTTGTGTGTCCCGTTATCTTTGAGCTTTCAAAATAAACAAAGTTATTTGTTTGTATGCAGGAATTGTTTTGTTTGTTTTGCTGACCAATGTTTAAATACACTACCTAACAAAGTCTTGTCGCTTATGGAACAACAAATACAGTAATTAAATGACTTCTAGTTAATAATTTGGCATCAGAAGTGGCTTATATGAAAGGCAAATGCCTCTAGATTATGCTTATTTTATCAAAATAAAATGGTTCATGCCTTGATTTTTAATTATTTAATTAGGACAATGTGTCTTGTCACTTAACAGAAATAATTTACAGTATAGAATATAAAGTCATGGTGCAGTGGAAAAGAATTAATATTGTGTATGACTCCCATGAGCTTGGACAACTGCATCCATTCATACAGTACATCTCTGCAATAACTTGAATAACTAAGTTCATGAAGATTCTTTGGGTTCATCTTCAATGCCTTCTCCTTCATCTTACCCAAGACATGCTCAATAATGTTCATGTCTGGTGACTGGGCTGGCCAATCCTGGAGCACCTTGAGCTTCTTTGCTTTCAGGGACTTTGATGTGGAGGCTGAAGTATGAGAAGGAGCGCTATGCTGCTGAAGAATTTGCCCTCTCCTGTAGTTTGTAATGTAATGGGCAGCACAAATGTCTTGATACCTCAGGCTGTTGATGTTGTTATCCACTCTGCATATCTCTCGTACGCCCCCGTACTGAATGTAACCCCAAACCTTGATTTTTCCTTCCCCAAACTTGACTGATTTCTGTGAGAATCTTGGGTCCATGTGGGTTCTAAAAGGTCCACTGCAGTATTTGTGATGATTGGGATGCAGTTCAACAGATGATTCATCAGAAAAATATACCTTCTGCCACTTTTCCAAATGATCAACTCGAAGTCAATTTATTATTTGTCAGGCAGTGTACAAGCTACAATTAATCCTTCTCATATGACGTGTTCAGGAGATTACACTGCTTGATTCAAATGTATTAATAGTTTTATCTCATAACAGATATTTTGAAGGCCACAGTTTTGGTTGAATAGACTTCAAATTGGAGGGATGAAAATCTCTCAGATTTGATTAACAATATTTGCATTCTAAAATCTTATGTTTTTTGAAACAACACAAAAGTGAGTAAGTGCTTACAGCGATTTCATTTAGGGGAGAACTAGCCTTCTAAAGAAATGTTCAAATCTCTGCTTAATCCTGGCATTTGTTATGGGTTCTAAAAGCCAATTACTTAGCCATCTCATCCCAAAACAAAGCCTAGATCAACAATCTGCTTCCTGCAGGGCATGTCATTAAATTAGGCTCAATACTCGGCATGCCTTACTATGGTGTAAACCCACAAATAAATTAAAGCACAGCAAAAATATGCCAACAGGAACTGATACTGTAAGTCCTCGAGGTCTTTCAGATATGGGATTGAGCTAATCTGCCCGATTATCTGTTTACTTAGCTATACTTTAGGGAGAAAATTAGCTTAATCTGACAAAAACTTCCCTCTGGGGACATCCGGAAACATTCCTAAAGAAGAAAAAAAGATATTTTGAGAGAAATAGCTAAAGTAATGTGTTTAATAATTCAAATTAATGGATTCAGATGAAAACAAAAAGCATAATAAGGGTCTGGGTCATTTTTAACACAATTATTTTGACAATCGACACATTATTAAAGAATTCTAATAAATTAATAAAAAATAATAAATTCTAATAAAAAAGAAAACAGCTTTACAATTTATAATGAAATGATTCACAATTTAAACCTTGGTTGAAATTGTAGAAATAAAAAAAGAACGAAATTGATACCTGAAATTGAATGAATGAATGAATGAATGAATAATAATAAAATAATAAATACTGTTATTTTCTAAACATCAACGAAATCTTGCATCTCTGATTTTAATAAATAAATACAATTTTAAACAAACAAACAAACAGACAAACAAACAAATTGTCATGATCACCAGCGATCCAGGCTTGCAGATCGCTGGTAAACATGCACAATCACCCGGACTACAGTTCTGCCACTTTATGAGCTACAAATCGCATCATGCATCTCTCAGACACACCAGTTCAGGAATCACACACCTGGGAGCTGATCAAAGACTGATTACACGGGCTATATACGCTGATCACATTCCCACGCAGTTTGCTGAGTCTTGTTAGTTTGTGACACCACAAAGCATTTCTTTGTCTAAGTCTCTCCGTCGTTGATCCTTGCCTTGTTTTACCATTTATATTGACTCGATTGACTGGATTACCCCTATGATACTGTTTGTACCCATTTGACCGTTGCCTGCCTGACCATTCTGTTTAATAAACTGTACGTGGATCCCCAACTCCGTTGTCCAGTGTCACAAACAAATAAATAAGAAAATAAATAAATAACTGTATTTATGTTAATTAAATAAATTCAGCCTTGGTGAGCAGTTATTTTGTTTTATTAGCATTAAAATATCTTACCAACCCCAAAAATATCCAAAACACTTGAGTATTTTTATTTTATTCACTATTATCCCTTTGGAGCACACATTTAAAAAGTACTACAATTTACCAAGAGTACTGTAAATCAACAACTAGTGTAAAAACTATACTGTAAGCCAGAACACAATACCATATTCTGAAATAAACCCGAATTACCACTCAGTAGTGTTATTATTGTGAGTATACTGTCAACTTTCCTTATGAGTCCACTAAAACTGAATATTTCTTTAATAACTACCTAAATAAACAAAAAATATCAATATAACTGGACAAAAACAAGCATTCAAAAACCGATCATATACTGTAGCAAAACAAATAAGAGGAACATTTTCCCACAATGCCTCTTACCTGTCACAACTGGTGCCGTGGGCCCCAAAGGAGTCACATGCGCAGGGCAGGCAGCCGATGGTGCCGTTGGTAAAGTGATCTTCCTCGCACTCTTCACACTGCAGGCCCATGTAACCCGGCATACAGTCACATTGACCCGTCTTACGGTCACACTCGTCAGGGTCTGACACTCCTTCACCACTGCAGTTACACACCAGCTCTTCATGGATAAAACACACAAAAAGAGCAGCTTATGAATTTTTGACAAGCAAAGAGGGGGAATGCTAAGATCATCAAATATGTATATAAAGCTCAGTGAAGTCTATCTCTAAAAGACTACCTAATAGATGAATTGAGTAAGACAGGCTTTTCTACATGCACATATTTTTTTTTTCTCTTAACCCCCACAGGCCATTCAGAAATGCTCTAACATGTAGTTTAATTAATCTAGCTTAATTTTATTCTGATTACTTAGTATTCTTATTAAACATATTATTTAACATCACTGGATTAAGGTAAATAAATCAGGTTTCAAGAATAAATAAATAAATTTAAGGGTTAGGGTCAGGTTAAAGTACATATACAGTATGACAATCTGCTATTTTTAGGGTTTAACAAACCAAACAATTGCCTTTTTAATTACATTCAAATTCATGTGGATTCACTAATTTTTTTCTATACTGGGTTATAGTATGTTATACAATATTAAACTGTGCTGGGTGGTTTTAATCCAAATTTGGATCAAATAATGACAACCATAACAATTGGGTTTAAAATTATTATTATTATTATTATTATTATTTTATTTATTTCTCAAATAACAGAGCAAAGAAATTTTCACAATATGTCTGATGATATTTTTCTTCTGGAGAAAGTCTTATTTGTTTTATTTCAGCAAGAATAAAAGCAGTTTTTAATTTTTTTTAAAACCATTTTAAGGTCAAAATTATTAGCCCCTTTATGCTATTTTTTTTTCGACAGTCTACAGAACAAACCAACTTTATACTATAACTTGCCTAATTACCCTAACCTGCCTAGTTAACTTAATAAAACCTAGTTAAGCCTTTAAATGTGACTTTAAGCTGTATAGAAGTGTCTTGAAAAATATCTAGTCAAATATTATTTACTGTCATCATGGCAAAGATAAAATAAATCAGTTATTAGAAATGAGTTATTAGAACTATTATGTTTAGAAATGTGTTGAAAATATTTTCTCTACGTTAAACAGAAATTGGGGAAAAATAAATATATGTATATATATATGTATATATATATATGTATGTGTATATATATATATATATATATATATATATATATATATATATATATATATATATATATATATATATATATATATATATATATATATATATATATTTTTTTTTTTTTTTTTTTTTTTTTTTTTTATTATGAATTAGTGTATATTTTCTCATGAGATAAGGCTGTTTTAAAAATGTATATCTAACAATATGAAGGAAAAAAATATTCCTGTATTCTCTATCATCATTTTTTCAAATTGGACATGAATTACGTATAGAACATTAATTAGGGAATGGGGTTTTATTTTTGCTCTCCTCCTCTCATCTTTCACTTGCAGCAAACTAACGGTTGGAAGGGTATGGCTAGGCATATTTTCCCAAGCCGTCAAACTGATGTCATCAGAGAAACAAAACAGATTCATTGGATTAACTTAAATGGATACATTTTTCATTGTAAGGCTGACAACTTCATGCAGACTTCAAATAAAGTCAATCATATAGCTTTGCTGATTTTGCAGATTTGCTGAATTATCCTAAAAATAACAGGTTATAAGTACCCTAAAATACATGCTTCATGTGATAATATCTAACATCTTCAATTTTATTATAATAAAACAAATATCTTATCTGTCTGAATAAATGTAAATATGAAAAACACAACAAAAAGAACACACACGTAGAGTAGAAGAAGCTCTTTACAGTAAGGCTGCAACTAACAATTATTTTAATAATCGATTAATCTGTCGATTATTTCTTCGATTACTCGGATTTAAAAAAAAACAAGAAAAGTATTTATTTCCAACTCTTCATTCGAAAAAGTTCATCCCTGAGCTGTTATAATAATAATAATAATAATAATAATAATAATAATAATAATAATAATAATAATAATAATAATAATAAAAACTAAGAAGTTTTGTCCTGTTTCCAATCCAAATATCTAAAAAAAAACTTAAATCAAGATACATAGATGAAGTAGCATAAGAAATTATGTCTTGTTTTTTTTGAAAAAACACCTCAAAATAAGTGATTATTTGCTTAAAACAAGCAAACTTATTTGCCAATGGGGGTAAGAAAAATAATCTTAATAAGAAATAATCTCAAACAGAAGTTTTAAGCATGACTTAATTTTCTCATCGCATTTTTCTTGTCTGTTCTTGATTTTAGATTTTTTAGATATTTGGACTGGCAATGAGATGAAATGACTAAGTAATAAAAGCATTTTTGCAGTGCAGCTGTACATGACTACAGATGGAAAAATGAAAGATCCAAAAAAGGCGAGTGAATCTTGCAATGCAAAGTGCAAAGTACCTATACCACCACTGCTTTACTTCTGTTTTTAAGCCTTTCACTGGTGAGTTTAAAAGATTCTGGAACCAGGAGTCAGTTATTTTATGCGACCATTATTTTAGAACATTTACCCTTAATGTTTCCCTCTTTCACAATAGCGCTGTATGATATCATTTATTTTTTATTTTTCCGTTTTATTTCAACATATTCACACGCTTGCTCATCATGTCATCAGCTACCTGATATTCTAATTCACAAAAAGTCTAAGTGATCATGATCTATAACGTGAGATGGATGTCGCCATGTTGACTTCCGGCCACGCGTTTGCCTCATTCATGAACGTTACTTACAAAATACATGCAAGTAAGTGGCTGGTGAATTAGAGATTAATAGATTCAACTTTATTGTTAGACTTCCTTGTGTGTTTTACAAACTCTAAATGTATTGTTTTAATAGTACTTGTGTGTATTTACATGTCTTAAACATAAACACTGCATAATTGTGATAATATGACACGTCTTTCTCTGGCTCAGTTGGAATTTTTCAGTTGCCGCTCTAAGGGTAAACGAGCTAACGAGCTTACACTAAGTTGTCATGACTTTACAGTCCTTACTTCAAAACAGAACAAAAGTAGGATTCTGTAGTGATTTACCCTGCTGTTGAACTCTCTTCCTCCTCATCCCTGTCTATAAGGCGCCGAACTCTGTATCAGTGCGCGAGAGAGACCGTGTTCACTCTGCTACGCGCTGAACTAAAGTGTTTTTTTAATAATCAAACGTCCCCGTGTTGCACAACACATCGAATCGATTATGAAATTCATTGCCAATGCATTAAGTAATCGATTTTTATCGATTTATTCGATTCATCGTTGCAGCCCTACTTTACAGCATCAACTACAAGTCACTATATGGTTTTTTACATATACGTTTTTTTTTCCTATTTTAAATTACAAGTTTGCATGAAATGATCATGGATTTCCCCATAAAAATTAAATAGATGCATTTTCTGTAAGATCAGATTTATGCAATGTTTTGAAAATATCTAGTAATTGTCACCAGGAAATCTCTAGTCATGCGCTTTTGTATTACGTTTGTTTTTTAAAAGTATGTTGGTTAGATTCAGAAAAGGGTGTAGGTCATTGATTTGCCAGGTGATCTGCCAAGCCCCGCCTTCTTGTGAACATGTACAAGAAGGATGTGTTTCTGAAATGTACAACAAAATGAACCCTTAGTAATAGGGCTGCTCGATTATGGGAAAAATCATAATCACGATTATTTTGGTCATAATTGTAATCACGATTTTTCAAAACGATTATCAGTTGAAGTCAAAATTATTCGCCCTCTTGTGTATTTTGATGTTTAACAGAGGAATTTTTCACAGTATTTCCTATAATATTATTTCCTCTGGAGAAAAGCTTATTTGTTTTATTTCGGCTAGAATAAAAGCGGTATCAAAGTATTTTGAAACCTATTTTTAAGGTTAATAATATTAGCCCCTTTAAGCAATATGATTTGATTGTCTACAGAAGAAACTACTGTTATACAATGACTTGCCTAATTACAATAATTAAGCCTTTGAATATCACTTTAAGCTGAATACTAGTAACTTGAAAAATATCTAATAAAATACAATGTACTGTCATCATAGCAAAGATAAAAGAAATCAGTTATTATAAATGAGTTATTAAATCTGTTATGTTTAAACTGTGCTTTAAGCATCTTCACTGTAAGAAAAAAACTTTAGCCACAAAAGTCCTTCAGTCAAGAGCAGTGAGGGATTTTCTCCTTTTGATGTTTGATTACTAATAAAAACAGGCGGCAGCAGGAATACCGCGCTGTCACTTTAAGAGCAGTGTGGCTCTGATATGGTTTCTCTTTCACATGTCTTTTGATTCTCAACTTGTTTATTACACAAATGAGGGTTAATATGAATAATCACTTAACACCGCGCTCTGACACAAATATGCATGTATTTGACCATTAAAGCGCTCACATTAAGATGGCGATAGATGTGCTCTGCTCGTCTCCGAGCCTGTCTGAGGCTAAGCACGGAGCGCACACACACAACAGCATGTGCTCTTTCGCGCTTTTAAAAATATGAATGATTCGAACGTACATCAATAAATGATGCGCATCCCGTGCTGCAAAAGTTACATTACAGTACATGCTTTTAGTAATGTTCATGTGAAACTGAGCTTTGCAGAGCAACAAATGTGTACAACATCTTTCGGATGAGACGTTAAACCGAGGTCCTGACTCTCTGTGGTCATTAAAAATCCCATGGCACTTCTCGTAAAGAGTAGGGGTGTAACTTCGGTGTCCTGGCCAAAGTTCCTCTATCCCCCCTTACGATCATGGCCTCCCAATCATCCCCATCAACTGAATTGGCTCTATCACTGTCTCTCCACTCCACTAGGGGTGGGCGATATGACCTAAAATTAATATCACGGTATTTTTCATCTTTTGAACGGTGACGGTATAATATCATGGTATTACATTCAATAGCAAAATAATATACATCTCAAGGAAGAACGGACAAAAGAAAGTCTCACTTCTATCACTCTTTAAAAGTTTTGGTTTGGGTCATTGTAAATGCTCAGTCTCGTTATGAGCTGATCTTCATTTCTCTGTGTTGGTGGAATAAAGCAGGCGAGTCAGCCGCACCAATTTATGAGCAGACAGAGCAGGATTCTCATGATGACCACCGGCGCAATACCGCTCTTTGTAATGAGCTGTAGTTTCAGTGTAAACTTTGGCGATGATGTGTACAGTGTTAGATTTTATATTTAGCAGACATTTGCGCTGAACACGTGGTGAATGCAACGCATCGAGATTCGGGCACCTTCTCCGAAAACACTCGATTGATCTCAGCTGGCGGATCAACATATACCTCATGTCATGATCGCTGTCATCTGCGCCATTATTATTATTTTAACTTTAGGTGAGGTTTGCAAAACTGTGCACTTTTCACTCTTCAGCCGTTTGCATTTCCTGCAGTAACAAAAGCTCCCTGTTATCTGACAGCGGGAAGCGTTGAGTGACTGACAGCTATGAACCAATACAGCAGCAGGGTAGAGCGATTCAGCAAGTTTTTAGAGAAAATCAAATCAGATTGCACTACAACCATTATATTCAGACACACAAATGCTCCCAAATATATTATGAGGGCGCATAGATTAAATTTCGGGCGCTCATGCGACCAAAATGGTTGCAATTTCGAGCCCTGTAGTATAAGGACATGTATTCAGACCACAACTGATTGTTTGAAGAAAATTGAATGCCTTATTATTTAGAATTAGCTATTATTGATGTAAATGCAGCCGTTCAAGGCGCATAATTGATTTATTACGGTATTGACGGTATTAGAAAATCCATGTCGTGGCGCAATGTCACACCGGTGATGACTATGACACTGGTGTACCGCCCACCCCTACACTCCACCAATAGCTGGTGTGTGGTGAGTGCACTGGCGCCGTTGTCCTGTGGCTGCCGTCGTATCATCCAAGTGTATGCTGCACACAGGTGGTGGTGTGGAGAGACCCCCCTCATGATTGTGAAGCGCTTTGGGTGTATGGCCATACACAATAAATGCGCTATATAAATACACATTACATTACATTACATTACAACTGGAAAGGGGGTTGTATATGATGGAATAATCGTTTATCTAGATTAATGGTTTTTCATAATCGTTAGAAGCCAAAATACAAATCGAAACCGGATTTTCGATTAATTGCACATGTATTTCAATTTTGCAAAAATACAGACAGCACCCTCTAGTAGATTTGCTATCTGAAACGTGCAAGAAAACGTACACAAAGCAAAAATGTGTATCTACAATTAACAGGCCAAATAAAGAAATACTTTTACAAGCTTTCACCCATACAGCCTTCAAACATAAATGGCTGTTAATGCAGCACTGCTTCTGAGTAGTACATTTCTCTTTCAAGTCGCTACGCATCACAAAACTCCATCTTGCTGATCTCTGCCAGCTATAAAGAATGAGTACCTCCAGCCTGATTCTCTGATAACTCATTAAGCTGCTATTACACTGATAGATCTTTAGTCTGCAAACCACAGAGGAAAAACACAAACTCATTGACATTAGGTTCCAACATACTAGCAAATTCCAGCTGCTAAAAAACAACCGAAGCTTATGTAATTGCAAATCTATACCAACCACGATTCAATCAAATAAAAGATCTTCCAACAGTATTTGTTTGATATTTAAATATTGATCAGAATTCAGTCTGGTAACTATTTGGCACAGCGTTATTGAGTTGACTGACAACATGTGGATATGAACCCACATGAAAGATACTTCAGTAATTTATAGTAAATACTATAGTGTTTTGAACCACGCTATAGTAAAGTACTTGAAATAATCTGTTGTGGTATTTCAATAAATGTTGAGCTAATACAACAACTTTGACAATATCAACTAATTACCAGTTAAAGAATAGTTCTTTTAAACTATTGTACTAAAATACCCCAAAAATAAAATATACTACAATGTTTATTACAATTTATGAATTAACTATATCTAATACTACAGTATGCTGTAGCAAGCATTAAAAAGACCATTAACTAAGAGTAAAGACTATAATTTATACAGTATAATAGACTGTACTACAGTGTTGGGAGTAATTCGTTATAGGTAATGCGCATTGCGTAATAATATTACTTTTCCAAAGTAACGAGTAATATAAAACATTACTTTTAAAAATAATATTATTTATGTTAGTTTAAAAAAAATGTAACGCGAGTTACTTTCTACCTTGTTCAATTGGCTTTTATAAAACATATTGAGGAATGAAAATTACCTTAGTCAAGTTGAAATGCACACTCAATGAGAAAACGTGCTGTGAGAAACCAGACAGTTGGTTTGCACTCCTCATCATCATCATCAGGTCTCTTTTTTCAAAGCAGATGAGTCAGTGTACTGTTCTAGTAACTGAATAACTCGGGATATTGTTTTTTTTTCTGAGTAAGAGGGAGTATCCGGTATGTTAGTACTTACTGAAGACGCAAACCACTTCACGACAACTCTGTTCAATTTAATGAAGTGGTTCGACCAATTTACTTAAGATCCCTTAAAAACAAACGATTCATTCGAGAATTGCCTGTCATCCTTACAGTCAGAAACGGAAACAATGGCAGGCCGGAGACCTACATTTTTGCTAAGGATTCTTGTTATTTTAAGCTCATGTAAGAAAAGAAGTGGACTGTTGTTGTAGATTATGTGTAAGTAAAACTCTTGACAACTGCAAGAAACACGACATTGAAAAAAAAAAAAACTGGATGCAAAGCACTACACCTGCACCCCACCTCCACCTAAACAACAAATCATTGGCATCAGTTCTCCAGATAAAACAATTAATTCGACTATTACTTTTATTGTTGATGAGATGCAACCACTGTCTACTGTAGAAGAGACTATGTTTTGTAATAAAGTAGGATTTTTTTCTAATTTGGGAAACATTCATTCATTTTCTTTTGGGATTAGCACATGTTTTATGCAGCGGATGCCCTTCCAGCTGCAACCCATCTCTGGGAAACATCCACACACACTCAGTCACACTCATATACTACGGACAATTTAGCCTACCCAATTCACCTGTACCTCATGTCTTTGGACTGTGGGGGAAACCGGAGCACCCAGAGGAAACCCACGCGAATGCAGGGAAAACATGCAAACTCCACACAGAAATGCCAACTGACCCAGCCGAAGCTCGAACCAGCCACCTTCTTGCTATGAGGTGACAGCCCTACTTACTGTTCCACTGCGTCGCCTCATTTGGGAAACGATTTAAACATTTGTTAAGGCCACGTAAAGCAATTTCTTCAATGTATAAAGCTCAAAGATTTGTTTTGATTTGGGGATGTTTTTATTGTGTTACTGTTCGTTTGTTATTAAACATTTTAAAGGTTTAAAATCAGTTTTCGCCTAAATAAAGTATTTCATCTTAGTACTTTTAGGCTTTATTGCAATTTTTATCTCATTGGACAGTGAATTTACTTAACTAATAACACATAAAAGTACCCAACACATTACTTTACATGCTTTTATAATCTGTATATACAGCATATATAGCTCTGGGCTCAGAAAGTTCTCAAAATATAATTTATCCTACATTTTTTAAAGGAAAATGAAGGTGTAGGTTATATAGGTGGTTGTTAAATGCAGAGCCTCTCTATTAAAAACATCTGCAAGTTCTGATAGAGATCAAACCTCAGAAAGGTAAGGAAAAGTAACTCAAAAGCAATGTAACGCATTACTTTCCATAAAAAGTAACTAAGTAACACAAGTTAGTTACTTTTTGGGGGAGTAACTCAATATTGTAATGCACTAATTTCAAAAGTAACTTCCCCCAACACTGCTGTACTATAGTATGGTTCAAAACACAGTATTTACTATGAGTTACTATAGTAATTTTATTTCATGTGGAATGACTAGAATAGTCTATAACCTAATATTGTATGTTTTGAAATGTTATTTATCTAATATTTGTTGTTTTTGTCACTGATTGAGAGTCATTTGTTTGATCGTTGCCTTTCTCACATAAACACAAAAGCATGCTAACTGCTATGCTAACCGCTAACTCTGCTAACCGTTAGGCCACAGCTCCTCTTATGCTTTATAATGATCGAATGTGTTTGATCTCAAAAGAATAGTGGGCTATTTTTGTGCAAATGTAAATGTGAAGGAGCATATCTGAATCAATCTTTCATGTAATACATGTTTTTATTCATCACTCTTTGTTCACCAGCGTGTACCCGAAGCAGCCTCTTATCCCCCAGAGGAAACGGCTTACTCCCTTTTGGTGGGTCAATTAGTTCAGAGGACACAAATCAAAGCCAGAAGAGCTGATAGAGGAATAGTTTATCCAAACATTAAAATTCTATTATCATTTATTTACTTATGTTTTTGACAAGAAATTTCACTTGATAATCTCTTGCAACCAATTAAATTAATGGATACAAAGGCTTCAAGCTTCAATAAAGAAGCAAACACATCACAGGAGGTGTCCATATGCATTGTATTTCAAACCATCTAAAGCCATTTGACAGCTTTGTGTGAGGAGTATCTGCAATTTAAGCTGTTATTTAATGGTAATCCAGTGAGTGGTAACCGGATCAGCAAGTGAACTCAAGTGAACCTGAGAATTAGATCAGTCTGAATGATGAATGAATCATTTAGACTGATTTTGTGAACTGGATAAACTGATGCAATGAAATGATTCCATTTAAAAGAGCTGTTTGTTCATATTGTCCTTTTTTAAAGAACCCATTTACATGATGTTCCACAATAGAAAATAAACTCATACAGTTATTATTTTACGGCTTGAAATGGCCTGAAGGTGAGTAAATGATTATAGGGTTTAATTTTGGGTTATATAATGCTGCGTCACCCAAATATACTACAGTTTAAATGTTACATTTTTAAAGGAGGCATTGAATTGATCGAAAATGACATTAAATAAATATCGAATCTCAAAATTACATATTTTAATGTTAAATAAATGCTTACCAAAACTATTAAACAGCAACTGTTTTTAACATTAATAATAATAACAAATGTTTCTTGATGATCAAATCATCATATTAGGGTAAATTTACATTTAGGGTCAATGATGAATCCCGATTAATCACATCCAAAGCTTTCTGGTTTTGTCCTTTGTTGTATACATCTTGGTCAAGCTTATTTGATTGGTATTCTAAGGCTTATAGTAAATCTTTACCACCTGATGCAGAACTTGCTATGTTCGGATATTTACAACACAATGCTCCAGCAGGCTTGTGCTCCGGCATTGGAAGTCATCTTCACCCCTTCATTTCAAATGTGGATTGCAGACATGATTTCAGTAATACAGATAGAAAGACTGAGATTTCTGAGGACTCATTCCATCAAAAAATTCTTTAGTGTATGGGGTTTATTTCTCGAATATCTGGATGAACAAACCAGCCACTCAACCTCTGTGGATTCTTCAGAGACTTCGTTTATCTATTTAATTAATTTATTTATCTTTTTTACTTTCTTTCTTAATTTTTTGTTGTCACCAGCTAAACTATGTTGTTACTGTTGTTTTGCTCATTGACTCATTGTATGGGATTTGTCTGGGACAGTGCCGAGTGCTGTGTGTGTGTGTAAATGTGTTTCTCGGTGTCTGTGGTTGTTGTAAAATTTTATAAAATAAAATTTAAAAAGAAATCACATCCAAAACAAAACTTTTTATTTACATAATGCTATGTGTGTATTTATTTATTATTATTTTTTTTATTTATTTATTTTTGGCCTTTATAAGTTAGGACAGTATTGAGACAGGAAGCGAAGTTGGAGCGAGAGGGGGGGTAGGGTAGGGAAATGTCCTCGAGCAGGGATTCAAACTCGGGATGCCCTGACATGCAACTGCACCATATGTCGGCGCGCTAACCAATAGGCTATTGCGCCAACATGTGTGTCTATTTGTGCATATATAGTACATATAATTCAATGTGGTCATGTCATTGGCCCATGAACATTTCCTGCTTGTTATCAAACTATTTCTTAACTGTAACAAGAGGCAATTTAATCATAACTCAATGTTTAAACTGCTATCATAACATTATTTATCAATATGTGGCTCTTTTTGGATTCTCGGAAGCTATAAAAATTTTAAATGTAAAACAGGAAATACGTTGGGACCATTGTTTTTGTTTACATCCCACAAAAATGGTCTATAATATGTGAATACAAACTTTTATTTTGTTTGAGATTAGTTGTGTGTTTCCAAGACTAATAACTAGTATTTTTCTTTTGCATTTTTAAAAATCTCCACATACAAGCGACAATGTTGTCAAAGCGATCTCCGTTCACGTGAATCCACAACAACATATAAAAAGCTTTAACATGAATGTCAGGCCAGAAGTTGTTAATGCCATTTTGTAAAAGTTATTTTTTCTTATATAAACAACTGTTGTCAGTTGGCTCATAAAATGAGAGAAAGACACGTGATTTTATAGTTTACAAATTTAAAAATGCACAGAAATGAACAGTAATTTAATGTCCTGCTACATATGTTATTCGTAATTTCATTTATACATAACCACAATTTCTTATATCACTGTAAAGATAATCGTGTTTATATAAACACTATAAATGAGAAGGACTTCTCTGCTCCTGAATCTACGGGTCTGGATAGCAGTGCAGCAGGTCTCTTGCCCTGTCTATTCCAACCATTATCCCTGCTGGTAATATGGAGGATTTTAAACATAGGTGAACACGGCAGCACGGATATAGGCGATGTGTCTGAATGGTAACAAACTCAACTGATAAAAGACAAAGTCCACCATTCTCCAATTCTCCTACAGCTCTCCTGACAAAAATGCTTGCTTCAAACAAACAGCTTTGCTGTATCGGCCTTGACAGCATCACAGGGAAAAAACATGCAACAAACCCCGTGGATCATGGAAACAAACACATTCGACTTGTGCTGTCCGCAGACACTGTCTCACGCGGTCATTGGGTCTCACATCTTGGCAGGTCTGCCATGCGTTCGGAAAGCATGTGCGCTCATAAATAATTACGAAGCAGGGTCTTCTCATAGGATAGAAAACTCAGCTTTGAATAATAATGAGAAACTGACGCATCATCACACCACTAGCAGTTGCGCTCTATGTCACCAATTTTGATCTCGCCCCAAAAATTATTTTAAACCCGGAAGATGAAATAAGCTGACAAAAGCTAAAAATTAAACAGTTTTCCCCACAATAAAGCTGACAGGGGCTAATGTTGTCTTAACTGATGCTCAACACACACAAATCTGTTAAAATCTCAAAAAAGTACTCCAGGGTGTCTCGAATATTTAAGTTTAAGACAATTCAACTGTTGGGCAGCTAAACTGAACTCAATTGAGCAAGTCAAAGACGACAGTATATATGTTTCCATCCAAAGACGCAAATTAAACTTGTGCACAAAACTGGAATATCACATAAAACATTTGCAAATAAAGCACTTTTCTATCTATTAATTCAATGGGTACAAAATCGTCACTTTCTAATAAACTGGTGCCAAATATCAAAAGAAAAATGTTATTTTCTGCTGTACGAGATGTCACTGTGGGCCTTTTTTCTTATTTTTTCTAATAATACAAAACCACTTAGAGGACGGACTTTGTGATTTTAAAATGATCAAAACAACATTTCAGATGTTTTACAAAGTGTTCAATCCTTGATGCCATCCCATCACACCCATTTGTCACATGATCTATTAATACAAAATCACATTACTTTTTTATGCGAATGCTAGAATTTATTGGGTAAATATGTGTATTTTTTTTGTTTTCTAATAAAATGTTTATCCTGTGTGCATACATTTTTTTATGCACATTTTCAAAATGTATGCGCATCTTGGCATTTCCACTAAGCATTTTTAATGCAATATTACAATATGCGCATAAAACTAGGGAGATGGAAACACAGCTAGTGGCAAGGAACCCAAATTCCATTATTTGGTCGAAATGGAGAAAAAAAAAACATGGTAGAAACTAGGCTCAGTCAGGGGACCAGTTCTCCTGGGGCCAAATGAATGAAAAGCTGCAGTCTACAGTAAATACATTCAAATGAATCTAAATACATTTAAATTAAAACTTCTTGTTTTACTCTATACTTTACTTTCTACTTTCTCACATTCTGCAAACCCTTCATCCAATGTCATACACTGCAATTTGACAATGTGATTAACGTGTGCATATATCAGTTACCTGTAACCTGAAATAATAGTTTATTAAGATTTAAATATGGGTATTATTCTTCCAAAAAACCCATTGTTTCACTTCAGAAGTCACTCATTAGCCCACTGGAGTGGTAGATTACTTTAAAAATGGATGAATGCACTTTATGGAGCTTCAAAAACTCAGACACCATTCACTAATTACAAAGCTGGGAAAAGCCAGGATATTATTTAATAAAACTCGGAATGCATTTATCTGAAAACAATAGATTTAAAAGGAATAGTTCAGCCAAAAACGAACCTGTATTTTACTAAACCTCAAGCCGTCATTGTTGTATATGCAACAACTCCACTCTTGTGAATGTCACTTGTCAGAAGTCATAATATCAGTTGCCATAATAATTCTAAATATAGATGACTTTTTTTTTTTACTTTTACTTTTACTGGTGTTATTTGAATTAGTTTTATGACGGGTGTTCTTTTTACAGCTTCAAAATCTAGTGTTTCAAAAACACCGTTTACTGCCATTACAAAGCTGGGAAGGGCCAGGACATTATTTAACATATCTCTGAGTGTATTCATGTTTTTTAATCTCAGAAAACCCTAAAAAATATGTTTCAAAATTAATATTTCAAACAAATCAGAACAAAAAGCACTCTCAAATAACAATATTCATTCATCCATTCATTTTCCTTTGGTTTAGTCTCTATTTTAAAGGTTGCCACAGTGGAATGAATCGCCAACTATTTTAGCATATGTTTCACACAGCGGATGCCCTTCCATCCAAAACCCAGTACTGAGGAACACCCATACCCTCGCATCCATACTACAGCCAATTTAGTTCATACAATTCACCTATAGTGCATTTCTTTCGACTGTGGGGGAAACTGGAACACCCAGTGAAATCCCATGCAAACATGGGGAGAACATGCAAACTCCAGACAGAGATGTCAACTGGCCTAGCCGGGACTCAAACCAGCGACCTTCTTAATCTAAGGCGACAGTACTAACCTCTGAGCCACCGTGCCACCCTCAAATAGCAACATAAAAACAAAAAGATATACAATATTTGTACCAATGTCACCGCATCTAATATTTTAAATTAAAATTTCATGCTTTGGATCTGTCATTTACAATCAGCAATTCATTTTGCCGCATCCTTTGTGCATCCATGTATTTCAGTTTTCAGTTGTATGTCAGTTGCTTCAATTTTTGTTTTACAAAAACCCGTTGCTTTTCTTCTGAAGGCTCGAATTAACCCAATGGAGTGGTACCTGTATGGGTTACTTGTATGATGAAAAACTTGTGCACCACTCACTGCCATAATCTGAACAGATATTATTATACCTCTGACTGCATTTGTCTGAATGACCTAAATTAAGGCTGTGCGATTAATCGAAATCAAATCGCTATTGTGATTTGAAACGTTACAATTTGCTAATCACAAGAGGCTGCAATATGAAATATATTTGTATTATTTAATATCTCCTGGCCAGAGCAAATGCGTGACTGCCGTCTGTGTGTGAAAGTCTTACTAGCCAATTGAGTGAGCTAGGCATAGGACAGTAATCAGTTTCAGGTTTACCGCGGTTTGAAAAATCAAGGTTTTAAAACTACCAAAGTTTTCTGTCATACCGTTCCTATGGTATATGTACGTTTTTTTGTTGTTTTGTTGTATTCATTCAGTTTTTTAGCCTTTAAACCGCACGTCGTTAAGTGATGCACAGACACAAATTGAGTTGTATTTACTAATTATTTGTATTTATTTTTATTAATTAAACCAAGAATATAAAGTATTTTTAGAAACATGAGAGCATTTGCACACACTTTGTAGCTGCCAGCTTCTTGCATTAGTGTGTTCTTACTCCAGGCAGAAAAAAATCCTTTCTGTGATTGGTCAAGTAATAGTTTAATGTACAAAAATTGTCAATGAACTTGACTGTTGATCTCTTAAATAGTACTGTCACATAACCAACATTTCTCAAGATGGATATATCTCATTTTCCAACGAAACTCTTCAAATATATTCTGTTCAATAAGGGAAAAAATTGCTGTTGTTTTTTTTTTACCCAGACAATTAAAAAAAGAACATATTTTAGAGCAGTGAGCACTAACGTGAAACCGTGATATTTTTATCCAAGGTTATCACACGGTCAGAATCTCATACCGGCCCATGCCTAGAGTGAGCACAACTGAGTGATGAGTGTCTTGCTGAAAAAATATTGCCAGTGACACTTAATCTAGTAGCAAACAACAGAAAAGTACAATTTCAGAGTTTTTTTTAGCCATGTTAGTTTGAGTGTTCCGTATTTTTATAATAATTATTATTTTTTTGTAGGTATAATAAGCTACACTATCTCTCTAATTTGAGTTGAATTTGTTTACAGAAAGGTAAGGTCATTTTATTTGTTGTTACTGTTTGCTTCATTTCTGAATATTTAAAAATAAATTTGAATAAATATTTAAGTAAGTGAACATCTTTTCAGTTCCTTTTTTTAACTAACACCCACTGCATTCCAGCAGTAAGAAGCTACGATACAGATTATTGAGCTGAAGCTTGACTACAAAATTTAATCGCAAATCAAATCGAAATCACAATATCTGTCAAAAAAATTTGATCTTTTTCCCAAATCACACAGCCCTAATCTAAATGAATGACTTCTTTTCAAATAAAGCTATTCAATTCTTCTAGTGAAATAGTATTAATACTGTATAACTATGTTGCAATGTCAGATTTTTCCATTTAAAACCATTAATAATCTTTAATCTTTCTCAAGCACTCAGACACATCTATTACGAACAAAGTAAATTTAATTTGACCAATAACATTAATAACGACATCTTCAATGTGCAGCTTAATTCATAAAACTGCAGGTTCAGATCAATAAACTCCATTATGAGCCATACATTTTTTTCTTCTGTGAATCTCTCATGCCTTCATCCCAGAGAACCCATTTTCCCAGATTTACTGTGGTAGGTCACTGGGGGGGCCACCTGCCCAAAAGCGAAAAACATCATTTGTATGCGCAGACAGACACACCTTCTAACACGCGGAGCTCTGGAGTGTGCAAGTAAACACCTTCTGCCCCTGAGGGGGCTGTGGAGGGTGCGGATAAGAAGCTTACAGATCCCAGTCTGACAGATTATACATACAGCCATGTAAATGAGGCTGCCGACCAGACTCGGCGCATTATGACAATATTACGGAAAATATTAAGGATGACAGTGCGATTACAACTGAACCATCTGAGAAGATGAAGCTTTGATGTGACGCGATAATGAAACGTCAGTAAACAAAAACACGATTTAAATGATTAATTTACTTGGGTGTCGTCATATATTCAGGGTCGTTGGATCTTGGCGGTGAAGGTGACAAGATAGGAAGGACACTGAATGTCAGACAACAAAAGAATGGAGAAATGACAGAGATGTTTTCTTCTGTCCATTAGTTCCAGTAGAAATTGCTCTCATCAGACTGCGGTGTAGGGGTAAAGAGAGTTCACTAGGCCATCTAATGCACAGCTGCTGGGATGTAGGTCAAAGCCGCTCACCTCTACAGTCATACTCATCATAAAGGATTTATCTGTTTCCATTAGAATATTTGGGATTGTGTGGTCTGATGGCCCTTTAGCTGCAGTACATTAGAGGAAAAAAGTGCTTCGACTACTGCAAATGCGCTTGAACTAGTTAAAGAAACAAATGTGAGTTGGTGTTTTGTTTTGTTTTTTCAGTGTTGTGGAGTGTTTAGAGTAGTGCTTTTTTATGAATGCACTTCCTGAGTTGAATTAATGTGGAAAATGAAATAAAGAAATGTCATTTTATGGAGGTGAATTTAAATGTAGATGTGTAGTGTTTTCAATCACTTCAGTTTTCTTTTTTCTTGTTGTTTGGATGAACTACCAATGTTATAATGCTGAAAATACATAGACTACAATGAGAAACTCAATAACAAATTCTTGAGTTGAATTAATGTAGATGCGTAGCTTTCAATAATTTCAGCTTTCTTTTTTTGTTGTTGTTGTTTGGATGAACTACCAATGTTATAATGCTGAAAATACATAGACTACATTGACAAACTCAATGACAAA